>NW_019416584.1:218450-390460 GCF_000390285.2 Anoplophora glabripennis | reverse complement strand
CCAGGCCTACACGAGATGAGGCAGGATAAAGAGGGATAATCCCCCTCGATCCCAAATCATTGAGGCCAATTTCTAGCCATGGAATAATGGCGCGCGCTTATAAAGGTGGTACTTCAACCGCACTAGCCTAGGGACACCTTAGCAAAGCGCATCCCAGGCTGCATAGCCGCACTATCCTACCCAACCATACCACACATAAATATGACACCACCCCCGGGGTTTACACCGACGAGCCGGCGAAGCAAGAAGGGCGCCAGAAGAAAGGGCCGTGCGGGGTCCAGCCAGGACAAAATAAGGTCCCACAAAGCGCGTACACCAGCCGCATTTGCGGTCGGGGTAGACGACGGATGGGGCCCACCTACGAAGGCTGTCCAGGCCTACATGAGATGAGGCTGAATAAAGAGGGATAATCCCCCTCGATCCCAAATCATTGAGGCCAATTTCAAGCCATGGTGCGAGCATAATATTTGAGATTCGGTTGAGTACATATACTCTGGCTGGGTAGATTCCGCAAGGTGATCTGATGCATGTTCAGGTTAATTGTAGAAATTGGAAAACTGCATCCTTGGCGAATATGGCCGTCTCTGGGGGATTGAAGATATGAAACCTTTTGGAAAGAAAAATAAATAGTGGTATACAAAAAACACTCCGTCACGGTTGAATTCCAGATACCAACCGAATTGCGTATTGTTGGACTGTTTAGTACCTCGTGTTATCCGCCGTGCCGTTGTCACATTGCCCGATATGTATTTTATCGAATTTTAAATTTATTAGAATTAAGCATAAAGAAGTTAAAAAAAGCGATAAACATTGTATCTTATGATGTTCTATGCACGCAGTTATGTCAGTATTCCTTAATTAATTAAACTTTTGTACATCAAGTTGCAGATTTTGATAATTTTTTTCTCGCAAATTTTTTAGTTTAGGACCCATGTCATATAAGGTTTTCTTGTTTATTTTAATGTATGCCGGGAATGTCAAAAAACTTCATTGTCTTCTTGATGCCACCCAGAAAACATTACAAGTTCCTACTGGCACATACTACAATATAGAAAAAAATGATTTAGTCAGCAGCATTTTTTCAAAAGTAATGAACTTTTTATTTTCTCACTGGCAAATTTTACTGCGCAGGGATACTGTCGTATTCCACCCTTCGAGCGAGCTTCAGGATTTCAGAACACCCCGTATATTCATGGAAGTCATAATCTTGTACCTACGGATATGCCGGAGACCGCTGAATTGAAAAGGAGGCGAAACAATCATATTCACCTACCTTTCCAATTCAAACCAAAAACCCGCCACGGTTGCGAAATCAATCGCCGTCGGCCGGGCAGAATGAAAAAGCCTCCATGAGAGTCTTCAGACATCGATCCTCACGGCGATAGCGCTCCCAGAGCGTAAAAGACCAATTTCACCGACCTTTCCAGTGTCACCCGCATCGCGACCGATCTCGCCTGGGTCTGCCATCCCGGCGCGCAGTGACCACTGCCGCTGCTCTCGCAACCTGCAGTCGAACCCCGGGACGCTTCACGATGACATTTGGAAATGGCCATTAGAAATTTCACCACCCTTTTGAATTGGTCAAGGACGCTATCGCCAATAACTCCAAAAGTTATTGAGCGATCGGTGTCAAAATTTAATGCAGCACTCCTCAAGTCGCTAGCATTATCTTACTAAATTTTCGTCCGAATCGGATGAGCCAAAACGCCGTTATACGGGGAAACGCGGATTTCACGTTTTCCGCGTTTTCAGCCGTTCCGCTCATTCGATCTCGGCCGAACCCTCCAACCACACTAGAGTATCGCTAGGTGGTTGTCATATCCAAATTCGAACCGAATCGCCCGACTACTAACGGCCAGCTAAGCCATAATAGGTTTTCACGCCTTTAGAGCTGCCGCCGAAAGTATCCGCGCGATCTCGGTCGAACCCTCCAACCACGGCACTATGTCATGCCGTGTATCTACAGACAAAATTTCAAATGAATCCATCAAGAAATAAGACCTCCGTAAGCCCTTTTACGAAGACGGGGAAAATTTCACCGATGTTTCCAATTTCCCCGTCTTTGGGCCGAAAGGACCGTCTTCCGAAGGTTCCACCGCTCTGGCGGTTGGATGCGATGCTCGGCAGCCTAAGCCGAGACCGCGGGTAGAGTTTTTCCCAAACCGGGAAAAAACTCCAAAATCCCCGACGCCGACATCGACAATCCGTAGAGGCCAGAGGGGAACGAGTCCCGGCGTTGATGGGGACGATGGATGATTTTGGTTCGAGATTTTGGCGGACAATTCAAGGCCCGGTCCGCCAAAAGTATGGAAATCCCACAAAAGTGATCGAACGTCTACTTTTGACGTTTACAGTACTTCAGTGGGAGTACATGAGACGGAAAGCGATACAGAGCGAATTGTAACAAATCTTATTCATGGTAAATAACTTGTATATGTTAATTGTGAATCTTTGTTGTTTATTAATTTTATTCAATATATACTTTTAACATATCTTCCACGGTTTGATTGAAAAAACCCTGTCATCAAGCTCAAGAACTTTGGAGCTCAAGCTCACAGGCTCGCTTCACGAGGCTTCCGTCGAGGCTGCCATTCCTCGACGTGATATTAATAGTGCTTTGCAACCACTACTCGCTTAACGAGACAACCACCCGAGGTAGCCTAGCCTGAGGTGAAGACCCTGTTCGATAGCCCCCTGCATCGAAACAGCGGTAAACTCCAGGATCCACTTGCGACCTGCGAAACCGTCCGAGACTGACCACCTCCGACGAAGATCCTGTGCGATAGCCATTCGCATCGACACAGCGATACTCCAGGCTCCTCCAGAGACCTGCGTCCCGCCCGAGGTAGCCCAACCTGAGGCGAAGATCCTGTTCGATCGCCCCCTGCGACGAAACAGCGATACTTTCAGGCTCCTCCAGAGACCTGCATACCGTCCGAGGCTTGCGACCCTCCGACGAAGACTTTGATTCCGACTGTGCCGGCTCCATCGAGAGACCCGCACCTCGGTACAAAGTACACACATAGGCTCCTACGAGACCTACAATTCAGACTCCATTGAGATCTGCAAATCCGAGGCAATCTTCCTCGTCAAACTTCTAGGCGGTCACTCGTCGAGGCAACCTTCCTCGTCAAACCCCTACGAGGCATTTACTTTGTGACCTACGGGCACAAAGCAATAGTACGCACGTTATTGTGGCGGCGTACTTCCAAATTTAGTAAAGAAGTTATCCTTACTTCTAGGGCTCCCTCGAGAGACCCACATTTAATAGTAGAGTCAGTGCTTACTACAAGACGTCTACAAGACTTTCGGAGCAAAAGAGCTTGCTCCGACATTGTCGTACGGGGAAGATGAACCCCTGCGACGCGACTACGAAATCCAGTGCTACGAGGATTGGTGCCCTCGAAGGTAATACTACGAATAATAAATTAGATCGTGTGAGTATGATCAAGACTGAGCTGGACGAGACCTCGTCCCAAATCGGAGAGACCAGCGGTCACACGAACTGCCCTCACACCTGTTTGCCGGCGAAAGATCTCTCGACATTCGGGGTGAAAGAGGAAATGGCCTCTCCTGCCAACGCTATATCGATGCTCCGCGAAGAGTCTGAGGGACCGAAGATGGTGGCTCGCGGAAGTACGCGGCACGGCGCAGCCACAGCGCCGTACGCGTTGAGGTCCGCTGCTACGCGAGTTACTGGCACCATCTCGACCACCCCTCACGACGCACTCGCGGATCCGAGTAGCAACCAAGAGTTACCACGAAGTGGGTCACCCACAGATACTCGGGACGAGGTTCAACCTACGTACCAACTGGTAGGGTCCGGGGAATCCCATGAGTCCAACCACGGTTCACGGTCTGGCCCCGATAGCGGCCTACTTCCGAGGTCGGGTGTTTCGGAACGTGAGCTAGCCGTCGGTGACGACGCTACAGTTCATTCAGCTTTTTTACGAAGTGGTATCCAGCGGGAGCAATGCGCATCGCGTTCGGGTGCCATAGTAAGCGAAAACCCCTTAGCCGACTACGTCATAGGTGACGAAGCCGGCCTTTTTTATCAAAACAATACTTGTACGTCGCCCGTCCATTCTCATGATTTCCCCCGAACATACGATCATCGCCTAAGTGGTCCATATCAAGAAAGTCTAACCCGACACGACGCTCAACGCGGAGCTCGACCTTCTTCGTCGAGATCTCCCCCGCGAGCTCGTGTCCTAGACACCACGTCTGTAGGTCATATCCACCACAGATTCCAATCGTCAGAGAATATAGTGCGACCGGGCGTCGATAGCGACGATCCCCGTGAACTCCGTGCGTTCCTGCCGCGGAACCCGGTCAAGGGAACTAACATCCCAGATCACAGGTTGCGACATGGTTTCCAACGTGGAGCTCGATTAGAACTCCCGATGTCTCCACTGAGGACCCATGCCGACCGAACACAACATCCCGATCACAATTCTCAAATATTAGGCACTACAGATCATAATCCTCGACATGGCGCCCAACGTGGGTCTCGATTAGAACTCCCGAGATCTCCACCGAGGGCCCATGCCGTCGTGACCGATACAAACGATCATGCTTCACGACAATACACAATAAAACATTATTTTGTAACAAATATTTATTTCTGGAATGTTACAGATCATATTTGCTTTTTGAAACAAGTCATTGAGTGAAAATTTAGGTTCTATTATAGGCTTTACATTACCATAAATGGTTGTGCAAGTAACTGCAATATATATTTACTGACTAGAATTATATAAATCACAACACTGTATTCCTAATAGTTTTAATTAATCAGTCTTTTGTCACATCAGAAAAGTAATAAAATGTTTAAGAAATCTTTATATCAGAAAGATTAGTCAGGCTTTTTATGAACTTCTGCTGCCTAGTGAAGAAGCCTCACTCTGAAAAATACACACGGTGGTTGCTAATTAATTTAAAACATTGAGACAAATGCTTATAAAGCAACTCTCAATTAATCTTTTGGGTAAGGTTGTGCCCGTAATTATCAATTTTCTCTGACGTGACAAGATGTCCAATTAAACACAACTATAATGCCACAAATAAATAATTTCAGACAATAATAACTACAATCCTAAATTAACAAACTAATCTAAATAATCATTGGTAACTAATACAACTATAGCGATAATAAATTAAAACAGACAATATCAAAATAGTGACTATCTTAAAAACTGATTTAAGGTTATTCTATTCAAAACACAAATGTATTACTTCGCTATAAAAATAATTTGTTAATAAATATCACTAAACCAATTTTAACAGAACGTTATAAACAAATAAATTATTATTCTATACAAATCTATGTACAAAAATCTATTATTTGGTAAGTAATAAAATTTTACTTAACGGCTTACAAATACAATTTCTCAGTATAAAAATAATTCCAACAAATTTTATAAAAATACTGACTCAAAGAAGAGAACTTGTAAGTCACTAAGAAATCATTTTCCAAATAATTTAAATATTAACTCATTTGGAAAATGCGATAATACGCAATTCTTAAAAAGTAAATTTTCAACAAACTGAAAAATGAAAAGTACTTTTTGTAAGTACTACAAAAAAGTAATATGTTATTTACTCAATACCGAACGTATTGGTTTCTTCAACGGCGAGTAATAGTTTTTCGTACAAAACTTCAGAGGTTGGGTATGGTGGTAAATCTAATCTATTGAAACATGTGTGAGCTCTTGGAAGACTATTCGGTTTGCCCCATTTCTCTATGCAGAATTTTCTAGGACCTATGGAACCTCTAAGAGCAGAGAAACCTTCGAAAGGTATACTCGATGTGCCGGTTACAAATTGTAGTAGTCTCAGCCTCTGCTCATTACTGAACCTGGAACAAAAAATAAATAAAATACATATTGACTTAGGTATATAATTCTATACACAAACATTATGCATTTACTAGTGGCGGCTCACCAGGTGATGCACCGCTTCACCTCAATTTCCGTTTGGTTGTGCAATTTAAAATTATTTTTAATTTTATATAAATTTGATAATTTAGGTATAATTCCATATTGGAAATGTATTGTGTTTATTTTATATAGTTGCGCGGTAACCGCCTTTTAAAAAACCTTTCCTTTTGTTACCATACAACGTAGCATAAGCAAGTGACGCGAATTGAAATCAGTTTATATTCCACTTCAGTTCGTAGCGTTGTTTACGGCGGTTGTCATGGCAACGAAGCAGCCAACACGGGAGTAAACTACGGAGTGGGGGAACGAGTGACGCTAAAATTGAAGCAGCATTGCCATCGCCCATCGCCTGCCTTTAAACAATTTATACGATACATCGCCCAGTGCACGATTATAACGGTTCTTTGTTAATATTTGTTTTGTATCAATAATAGTAGAAATGTTTCCTATATTTGATCCAGTATGTATTCTATTGGAAACTCCATTTTCCAGATGGGCAATTGAGAACAAAAAGGCTTTTTTAAATTGCGAGAGACCTGTGCTGTTTCTTGATGTGGAAAATAGGGGAAAGTTAAAAGACAAAGTGTACGTTCGGAAGTTTCGGAAAGAAAGGTATTAGGAGTATAAGTGGTTGCGTGGAAGTTTTTATTTAAAAAAACGTTTCTATATGCCGTGTTTAATTGTGGGCGTAGAGTCGAGCATGTGGAATAAGGAGAGATTTAACAATTTTGTGAATGTCACACGAGCTGTTGTAACCACAAAGCTTCTTTGAAACATATACGGTGTGAGTTAATGTTCGCAAAATTAAGTAGAAACCTGTACCTACCCATCATTAAGTCTACGAGCCGAATAAATATTTCTATTTTTTATAAAATCTAAATGAAAATCCTTGCGAATTACAGTTTTTCGTAATATTGTAAATGCAAGTAAAAATTTCCAGATTCATTAAAATTTTTTTCTTTTTAGTCAATCAATGAATATGCTTCACTTATTCTCAATGTCAGAGCCACCACTGGTACTTACACTGATACAGGCTGTCCAGAAACTATAGGCAATAAATTCAGGAGGCAATTTTTCTCATAAAAATAATGACACTCAAAGCTCAATATGAACAGAGTTACTTGACTTCAGGTTATTTTCTTTATTCGAATATTATGCCATAATTTTTATCTAAAGCTATATTTTTCAAAGTTTGATACACTTTTCTGCAGCAGATATTAACTGGCTTCAATAGGAATAAATTGTTTTAAATCGCAAGTGAGTGAGTAACGAAAATACATAATGTATTCTTCTGTGTGAAAGTGGCACAATGATAAAATATCCATCCGTTTGTTTGGTAATTTCTATTTCAATCGGGTAGAAATTTTTATTTTTCAAAGGGATGGCAATGAGCAAATTCCTATCCCTATAGCATAAGTTACTCCAACTTATGCTATATCGCATCCTACACTTCTGTAACTATATTAGTGTTATTACTTTTTGAAAAATACTTAGTAAATGAAAGCCCAAGTGATTTCCCCATCAAAATCGAGAACAATTTTTTTAAACAAAGAATTCCATTGTAAAGAACAGGCCACTAGATCTTTCAGCAAAATACACTCGCGTTAAACAGCTCATCTTTTTAAAAATACATTACAATACATTTATTTTTTTTTGTCATAAATCCTTAACTTTTCGAAGAAACTTGAAGAGATCAAAAAGTTAGTAAATGAATGGGGTTTTTTAGACATATTTTTTAAAAGGAAAAAATTTTATCGAAAAAAAAATTATAAGAAAAAATGTCATAGGGGTTGATTATTTCAACCCCTTACAAAAATAGTTCAGGGTTGAAAAAAATTCAAAAAGTGTAGTTTTATTGACAGATAATGTTCACCAAGTTTGGTTTCTTTAGCTTGATGTACGTGGAAGATAAAAAAGAAAAACAATTTTTTTTTGTAATTTTAGGAGGGGCGTAACTTTTCAGGGGAGGGTTTTTTCAAAAAATTTTATACCAAAGACCCCTATTAATTTTCATCGGAGAATCGCCCCTTGAATTTTTTCGGTGTTATTTAGATACACCCTGTATATATATAAAAAGATAAAGAAAAAACACGGAGGAAAATTAAAATTCATTGAATCGTAGCTAAACTTCACAAACGATTTTTTTGTTTATAAGCAATATTCAATAATTTAATAAAATATATGTATTTAGTTTAGAGATGGGCAATGGGAAATTTTCCGTCCCGGAAAGTTTCCAAAACGGAAATTTTCCGGGAAGAAATAATCGAAGCTTGAGAAATTTTCCCTGAAAAGTTTCTGAAAAAATTTCCGTCGGAAATTTTCCGGGAATATTTCTAACAATTTGTAAACTTGGAGCCAATTTTACTTCTAACTTCTACGAACATTGAACATACACAAAAAATCGATTTCATATTTTCGGTTAATTCGGAATACCAGAAGACCATATTATCCAAATAAGTTCGAAAACACTTACACTTACTTATTTTAATCTTTGTTAAGTCTACAATCTACATAATAGAGAGCAATACAAGACTCATAAATTGCCTCCTTTTCAAATTTAATATGAATTTTGATAGTTGAACCAAAGTACAATTACATTTTAAAACTAGTATAATTATTTAATGTATTTACTATTTGTTTGTTAAAAAATAAGGATAAATATTGTATACTGTATAGTGTTTACGTACTGTAACCCTCAGCATGTAATTTTTTCTAACGAATGATTAATACATAATTTATATTTTTCCAATACTAATACCAATATAATACCAATATAAATAAAAATGTATATAAGTATTTGGTCTTTTTGGAAAGCTGAAGGTATGTAGAACATAATACCAAATCCAAAAAAAAATTTTGAAATTTTCGGAAAATTTCCGGAATTTTCAATGGAAACTTTCCAGGAATTTTCATAGTTTGGGAATTTTCCCATCTCTAATTTAGTTTGTTCCAATTTATTTATATCATCAGTAAGTAATTCATGAATAGATATTTCAAAAAGGTTTCAATTTCAAAAATCGTTCTTGTGAAAATCTGTATTTTTGTATAAATGGATTGCTCCTTGAAATTCAGAAGTGCCAGGAAAACACGTGACCTTGAAAATTAAAAAATTTTTTTGCCTGCGACGCCATTTAGAAACTCTCCCAGCACTTAATATCCCGGAATTCAATTCAACAAATGTAACAACCCTAAGCAGAACACATTAAATCAATGTTCATGCGCCGCCACTGATCGACAGGGTTTATTTTTCCCTAAGATGCCTACCTTTCGATGGCTTGCCAGAACCACACCACAACAGGGTGTTGATCATGATATCCACCTCGGTATTCGGTGTTTTGTCGCCAGTCTACCAAATCAATTTCGGCGGTACCAGCGATAACTAGTTCTAGTTCTCTAGCGTCAAAAACGCTGACTAATCTTGGATCTACGACTTCATAGAAGCCTCTAACCAATGATTCTGTTTGCTCAGATACACCCCTTTCTAGCCTCCATCTTACTATTCTCTCTAAATATTCCTAAAACAACAAATTGATTAATTAACATATAAAAAAACTGTGAACCTATTTCTTATTTTTGAAAATTCCTGTGATGTTATCCTCGAAAAATTCTAAACTTACCTTCTTATTCTTCTCCGTAACTGGTACGTTTCGACCTCCAGGCTTAAGTTCTCTCTCTAACACTTGACCGAACACCTCTTCAGTTACGGCAAACGTCAGTTCTAGTTCCCCCTGCATGGAAACGTCATGTTCTCGAATCCATTGCAGTGACTGATGGAACTCGAAATCGAGGCTCTCTAAATCGGATAAGGCTACAGGCAGCCTCAGTAAAGCTTTGTAAAAAGGCCTTGTGAAAAACGCATCTAAAAGGTATTGGTGGACCAGGGCCAGTCCTAACACTCTACCACTAAATCTAAACCTAAAACAATAGAACCGAATTAGAAAAATGTGAAGTTTAGATTTTTTGTGTTCTTACCAGTCATTATAGTTATCCACAAAGGCAGACATAGGTGAGATCTGAACTGTGTACGTATCATTGGCAGAATACTCAAAAAGGCCATAGTAAGGGTTAAAAAGTTCTCTAGAGAGCAAGAAGAAAAATTCTCTTGAAGGTCCGCCATAGTCGAGTCCTTCTTCGTTGTCCCAAACCACACAAAGTTTTCCTTTCTGTAGTTCTTTTTTGTTAGCCGACATGATTCTTCTAAAGGCATCTTCTAACAGATGGTCTCGTCTAATATGTAATCTGTAACAAGCATAAGGATATATTCATGTTCAATCCGTTTAAGATAATCTTTACTGGACTGTACAATGGTTGTACACAAACTGAGAACGGTGTGTACAAATAAACTCGTTTCTATATGTAAAATTTATAATGAATGAAATTAAAAACCCACCCTCTTGAAGATAAATGAACTAAAATCGTATAATTATTGTAACGTAATTGAAGACTGAAATACTATGAGATTTTAAAAGAGGGACCAAAAGACGAATATCGGTGATATTCCAATTCATTTCATTCATAATGAGCATCAGCTTCTTGCACCTGCATTACATCAACAAAACATGAGTGTTTGAACAAAAATCACGTAGTCTGGCAAAATCACAAATTCTTATTGGAAGAGTTAAGCGACACATTACTTTACTTTCATTTTAGTTTTTATAGTTCTAGGTTATTTTATTATGACTCTAAGGATGCAGTATTTAGTTGTTTGGAGTGTTCACTACCAATTGTAGTACTATAATGAAGTGTAGTAAAGTTAATTAGAAAAGTTTGTTAATTATGTTAATGATTAACAAGTAATTAGTGATGCATAAGAAGTGTTTTAATTGTTGAAAGTTGTCACAAGAATATTGTGGCAATATTTGAAAAAAGAAAGGGAGAAGACTATTCTATACATTTAAAAAGGTATTAATGATGGGATCATCGTAAGCACTTACTTGAATTTTCCAGGACCCTGTCCGTAGCCTTTGCTTTCTAGTTTCCTGTAGAAATTCCTCAGCTTGGCCTCGAAGTCTCTCTTGTGTGGAGCAGGCACCCGGTGCCTGCTTAGTCCAGGAGACGCAATTGGAGAAGCTTGTGGCGAACCCCTGGGGCTTCTCGCATTCGCATTGGCTGATCTGGTGTCCACTGCTACTGCGGGGACATATGACATGATCTCCTGCTCGAAAAGGCTGAAACAAAAAATTATACTGATTACTCGTAAATAAGAACACTTATAAACAAAATGCACTTAATTCAAACTTAGTCATAAAGTGTATAGTATTCTATTTTTTTCTATTTTTACTTGTATTTTCAAAAGGGAAGTGATTGACTTATAATAGTGTTTAATTTGAATAATAATAATAATAACCCACTCAAACCCATTCATGGTTTCAAAATAAAATTTAGACCAATTTACCTATTGAAAAAACTCAACAACTACTGAGATACAGCCCTCTTAATAAGGTACCATCAGACAACATTTCTTCATAAAATTTTAAAACAATTTAAGAATGAAACTTTTGACTTGATACAAATATCTTTATTTATTTAGGTTCTCAACTCCATTTTTTAAATGTACATTATAGTTATAATACATTTCTTATAAAAATATTTTAGGTCATATAAAATTACAAACAGAACAGCAAAATCTTGCACTAAATATAATGAAAAGAGTGTGTTTGAAGATTACATTCTAATATTTCAGAGATTTTACCCATAAAAATAAGAATCTCTAGTGTTAACCTTTTTATATTTATAATATTGTAAAAAAACCGTTTTGTAGAGAGTAATATCTCAGTAGAGATCGTCTTATTTCGATCTCAGAAGTCTATGTTTACTCGCTGGTAGGTATGTGTATTTCAAATGCTCTTATTTAGTACGCGAAGCACAAAGGCTCCATCTATCGCGCTGACTTCCACTATGCCATTCAAATGGATACTACGGTGGAAGCGACCTGCTAAAATTTGCCAGGTACTTTATTGCACGAATGTCGCCTATAGAGGGCGAAACACAATGTAAGTCGTCAGACTTACTGACGACTTACATTGACTGACTGACGAGGTACTATGTACCTCTTGTCGGGAGTTTACGACTTTATAACAGCTGGATCGTTCATCGGTTGTCGGTTGTCCTACCTAAGACACACTGATGAGGACTAATAAGTCCGAAACCGGTCTGTGCCTGGTGGGACCAGCTGATGAACGATCCTAGCTGTTGTACTGGGTGTCGCGAATGTAATTCAATGCCGGTAGGGGCAAATAGCCCTCGGAGTAATTGTTTTTCGCGGCACTGACGACTGCTCTTATTTAATTTGTAATCATGATTTAATAACTATGCCTAAATTATGATTATATGATTATAAATGATTTGCTACTGGATAGTAGGTACAACAGAAAATAGGGACATGTATGCCTCTAAAGGGGATGGTATTTTTTTTGTAATATCTTAGAAGACTCAAGATGTTTTATCAATACCTTAAACAGAAACTCAAGGCATCATTTTCGTAGTATTATTATTAAAATCCCACCTGTTGTGTGAGGGGTAATTTTATGGGGATGATGATGATTATCACTATTTGATCGGTAACTTTTTACTTTTACCCTTCTAAACGTCTTTTTGAGAAATATTGGTCTACTATTATATGTGGAAAAAAGTGTGTATAAAAAAAAACCTACATAACAAGTCTCTAACGATTTAATAACTAGGATCGATACTTATTTCTCATTTCCGCTGAATGTACTACACCTGAAATAATAAAATACAAAAATAATACAGAAAGGATCACATATTTTATTTCCATAAAATATTGCCATTAAAAATGTAAAAGCAGACATTAAATCATGAACACGCCTAGAATTACTAATAGCCAAGATTAACTATTTTTTCCACGTTGAGGCAAGGTGGTACCTTTAAAAAAAATACGATCGAATCGATAGCGTATCTTTTATATTTGTCGAGATAAAAACGGTAAATATTGTTACAGGAAGATAAAACAGATGTTCTAGGTGTCTCCTATAACAAATAATCGAACTATAATTAAAGTACTATATCAGTAAATTTTATCATCTTTTAATATCGCAGATGTGTCTTCGTTTCACTCTTATTTTATGGTATGTAATGTTTTGCATGCACCGATTGCTCTACATAGAATTATTTAAAACCTAAATCCTACTGTCGCAGTGATTTTAAAAAACGATTTAGTAACGCGATTATTTCGAAATGGACGATGCACGATATGTCAATGCGTTGTTAGACGAGGAAGTGGAAGAATTTTATTCTCTGCAAAAAACATTTATTTATTCGCGAAAATTCATATTTCTATTCCTTTATTATTCGCAAAATAATATTAGATGAATTAAAAAACGTATTTACTTATTACATTTTTCTATTTTCGTCCTATTCCAAGTCCCGAGAGGACTACAAATTTCAACTCAACTTTCCAGTCGGAACCACGACACGAAGCCGTCTCTAACCATTCTATGTAGAGCGAATTCCGGCCAAAGTAGAGGCATAATATGTTCGCAGAAACTAACATTTTCAACTAAGTTTCCAAAAATTTTCGCCAAAGTTTCTAAGCTTCCAACCGCACTGAACCCTCAGCAGATGTCACCGCCAATGCTGTCGCGCTGCTACTAAAATAGGAAATTCACCTTAGTTTCGAATTTCGGACTAAAGCGGACTTCACTGCAGGACCTCAGCGGACCGATCAAGGACTGTGATCGAATGTTATCCTGATGCCTTACCGTTCATTAACCAGGAACGGAATCTGTCCAGTATATGTAGTACGTTTTAAATTATTGCCACTTTACATTGTATAAAGCCTCTGCAGATCAATAATAATCAATTATCCGTTTGTCATAAATACATAATTTAACAATAAACCCATTTTTAATAATTGTTTTGTTAAAAAAAATTAAAAATTTTGAGAGATCATTGCTTCCGACATAGGTCTAAGTTCTAGTGCTTCATCCACCCAGGCATTGTGCAATCCTGCGGTGAAGATCTCAAGGGATAAAGTGAACTAGAAGCTGCCCAAATTATATGTAAGTACTCAAAAAAGCCTACATAAACTCTGGTGATATAAACACCAGAATACTCGAAGTGAAGCCCAAAACGTTAGTACATCAAGGCTCAGTTAAAAGCCTCCAGAAAATCATCCCGAGGGTTACCAGAGTGGAAGGCAACAAAACAAATTAGATCGTTGTCCACATTCCTAGGAATCTACCTTGCCTCCAATGGAACATATTAGGAGTAATTCCCGAGTTAATGATGGAGTAATACGATATGGCGCCCAACGTGAAGCCGAAATGTTCGAAACGCAAAGGGAATGTGGAGCAATACGACACTATTTCTGTAAGAAAGCCCGTCCGTTCATGAACTTAGCCGCAGAACATCTTGTTTTATTTTCTGCTTCTTCCAATACACATCTTCAACGTTTCCAACGGGTTTTACATTTTTCTATTAGACACCCAAAATTAATTCATATTTAGGACATAAATATTGTTATGGACTACATTACTAAAAAAGGATGTCAGCATTTATGAATAAAGATACAATGTTTGATCGTTAACAATGGCCAGAAACGACATCTGAATTTCTTTCACATACGACTTTTGTCAAGGCTGGAATTCACCAAAATTATTGGACGCAATTTCTGATAATATATCACTGGACTGCAAGTTGTATGAGCTACATAAGAGAATTGTACAAGTATATACCCCATGCCAGATTTGAAGATAATCGGTTGATTCGTTTCATAATTACAGACAAAAAGGTTTTCTATAATTTCAACACAAACAGTCTTATAACTCGCAAATGAAACAACTTAAGAGTAAAGTCTATTTGGCCTATTCATCTGATTTTAGTTTGATAATCTGCCAACACTTGTGCCTCTTCGTTTAAATAATAATTATATCCTGAATGTTTAGGTAGGGAAAATAATTGGTTGTATAAGTCTATAAATCATTACACAGTTGCATGGTGTACAGATAATACCGTGCTTTCATGGTCTCGATTTTCGATTGTAATCAACAAATTGTGTATCCTGGCAACAAGCCTGACAACAGATACATTATCGATGTTTTAAAGAGATGACTGAAAGCGCATTGCAATCGTTCTCTTAATAGATTTGATATTTATTTCTTGCCAGATTATATTAACATGATCACTTTTTATTAAATATTTTATTTGCCGGTAGAATTTTTCCCGCGACAAAATTGAGATAGGCGTACCAGTTACCACATGTTCTTCAAGTAATTTGTTTTGCTTGCTTTGGTCGGAAAATGATTACTTCAAGAGTTATTAACAGTAAAGGTTACTGGAACTAAAATTAGCTTAGACTTAGACTAAGTGAAATGTTTTCCTCAGATCCGGAAGTATCATAAATATTGACGAAATATTTTCGTAGTAAGGAAAATTTCCATCTAAAAAATATGTAGATATTCTATGACGACTGCATTTTATCTTCACTACCGCAGGCAATATTGATTTTCACTTTTTGAATAAATGTTGCTGATTTTAGATTAGGTATCTACTAAAAATAAAATTGCAGTAGGTAGTGACAGTATTTTTAGTTTATCGCCCAGTGAAAATGAAACCGGCTCAGTAATTTCCTCGCTAATTCCAAATAAATGTTTCCTCGAAAGAAGTGCCGATGCCAAAAAAGGTTGCCCTGGTAGCAAAATCTTGCACAAGACACAAGACTGCTGTGTACCTACTGCTGAAATCAGCATCAGGTTTACTGCAAGATTCATTGTGCAATTGTCTTGATCAAAGCTTTCAATGGATTTGATTCAGGGCACTTGAGAATAAAGGGGTAAATTAAAGCAAGTGGCTGTTGCAGACTTACATTAGAATTAAGTAAGACATATTGTACTTGACTTATACTAATTCACCCCTTTGGTACAAGTACTTTTAGTTAAGTCTGATGCAAGTATTGTAAAAGTATCTTGCATAAGAAACGATATAAATTTCAGCAATAGACACAAAACAATCTGACACAATTTGGCAATTTCAAGTAAACTTGAAACAACTTGTATTAGAATTGCACGCGATTGTGCTATCAGGGCGATTGTGCTTTGAGGGAGTCATCTTTTGACATTTTGACGTTGATAACTTAAATTCCTTCGCTTTCGTTCGCCCATTCTATATGAGAAAGTAAAATTTAACTTAGAATTAGTAAATAATTGAATAATTTTGTTTTATATACAAAATGTTTGACCAGAGTACTGACCTTTAGAATTTAGATATAAAATCTAACGTATGGCGAGAACTGTGAATTTTACAAATCGACAATTTAATTAATTTTCACGTTGTAGTTACGAAATATACAAATATAAAATCGTTAAAGAATATATTGTTTCAAAGTTACCAATAAATATTGTCGCAAAAATATACTTTAACCATTTTATATTACCACATATAACAAATTAAAATACAAGCATTAAATCAGCTCCGAGATCAGCACTTTCAGTATTTGACGATTTTCAGTAAATTTATCGTTCCGCCAAACTAATCTTTAAATAAACTTAATTTGTTTTACACACATAATTTAATACTGTATATAATAAAGCTCAATGGAAATTTCCGTTTAGTTGTAAACAGATATTCAGTTAAAAATAGCATAGGTATCTTAGTTCTCTCGCAAAACGATCAGTTACATTTTCTGCTAGGAACGCTTTAGGCACTTTTATTTAATAACATAGGTAAGGTACACGTTAAAATCAACGAACTCGACTATAACCTGGGGATAATTTACGATTAGAGGTTCAAATTCGAATTAAACACTCGAAGGTTGAGTAAAATATCAATAGAGATACGAACTCCAGATTTTCTTTGTTCATTTTTTTATGTATGTACAACAACTAACGCTATTCTTTTAAAAATAAAATTGAAATTAATTATTCAAAATTGTTTATAAAAGTCGAGCATATTAATCTTCAAACTTATAAAAGCAATGGAAATATAGCGTCAAAATTAATAGGGATCCGAGAGACCAACTATCTAAAAATAGTTATTTAACGTCAGAGATAATCTTTGACAGATTTGGATAAACAATTTGATCCAAAACGAACACTGTCAACAAAGAGCTCTACACGATATTCAATTATTCTGTTATGCAAATATTGTAATAATCATCCATTTGGCTGTTTCCTTCAAACAAGCGTGAACTTGAGCATAACATTAAACTACACTGATGTTAAAATAAACCAGCAAATTCAGATGAGCGGAAATCGTAAGACGCGCATAGCAGACGCGTATCGTTTTCGGTCTGCAGAGACCATTCACAATTCACCAGCTGTACAAGTAACATATTATGTATATTAAAGAGGTTATGAAATTCTTTATAAACTATAGTTGCCACTATAGCGAATAAACTGCCTAAGATAATTAGAAAAAGTTTGCGACGCACACTGGTGGATTTTTGTATGGAGGTGAGGAAAAAAGCTTTTTTTAAATATAGTAATTTAATGACTGCTGTAATTTTATGTATATAGCAGAACATAAAATAATTCAGATTAAAAAATATATATATTTGGGGGTGAAAAGCAAAGGGGTACAAGTACCAAAACTAAAAAAATTGAGTTATATGCAGGAATCAACACTTAATACCAATATCTATTACTCTATGGGTATGTATTAGAAACCAAAAATATGTATGAAAATGCGTGTCAGGTTGCAGCACCCAACGCTCCCCACCCTTCCGAATTTACGAACTCGAACGAAGCTAATTCCCTATGTAGCGTTCCGTTATAAATGCAACTAATTAAAAAGGAGCACCTAGGAGCACTTGAAATTGATTTAAAATGTAGAAGCTGGTATTAGACAATGTGTTGGTAGTGGTTTCCAACTGTAGACAAATGTAGCTAAAATTAGAGGTCCAAGTGTTTGGAGAAATAGGGCTTTTTTTATTCTATGTTCATAAAAATATTTTTCTACATCTAACTGATTAAAAACTGAATGTTCGAACTTAAGGGAGAAATTATGCCAGTACCAATTACATTAGCTTTTATCACACTCCAATTTGTTCCATTAATGCAAATTCAATTTAAAATACGTTAAACGGTTTTAACTGATAATTAAAATAATATAAGTAAACTTATGACCTCTATATCGCAATAAGAATTATTCATACTTTTATCTTAATTTCTATTTGTTTATATTTGAGTAAACATGGACGAAACCAACTTACAACAAACCGAACATTACGTTTTCCGGTTAGTCATAATCTTTTCGATCTAAAAAAATGCATTACGCCATATGATGTTTCCAGTGTGTAAATGTATTAAAATTTTTATTGGTGCAGTAACACAAACAATACGTTAATATAAGCGTACAACTATAACAATGTTATTGTTAAAATGACAGTTTCATTGGTAAAATTAGATATTTCCCTATATAAAAATACGATTATAGATACAAATTGAATACCAAAGATAATTTTTGTTAGTTGAATAACATTTTTGTAAATACGAAGTCTGTTCAGAAAATAACTTTTTGAATTAAGCGCTAATGGAGACATTTAGTGATATGCGGTTGGCAGCATTGCGTTGCACATAACCCATAACCTCCTCTGTAATCACATGTTCTTGAATTATTGATATCGCATTTAGTTTTCGTGATATTGTTATTTCAGTGCAACCTGCAACGTGTTGAACTGTTAGTGATGATTTTTGAAATGTGCGATTTTCAGGAACAACGATGCAACGTAAAATTTTGAGTGAAACTGGGGAAAACTTTCACGGAAACGTTTCAACTGTTAAACAAGTTTACGGAGATGATGCTCTGGGTTGTACGCAATGTTACGAATCGTTTTACTTAAAAGTCAGTCAATTGAAGATGATCCTCGACCAGGAAGGTTTTCGACTTCAACTGATGACTCCCACGTTCAGAAAGTCAAAGATCTGGTGCCTGCCCTTCACCGATTGACTGTTAGAGAAATTGCAGAAGAGGTTAGCATCTCAATTGGATCATGCAATGAAATTTTGAATGAAAAATTGTACTGCATCGAGTTGCAGCATTTGTTTCTTGTTTGATGACCGAACAACAGAAAGAAAATCATGTGGGCGTTTATCGGCAACTCCTTAAACAGTCCAATGACGATGAAATGTTCATTCAAAGGATCATAACGGGAGACAAAAGCTGGATTTACGGCTACGTTATTGGGTAAAAGTTCAGTAATCACAATGGATTGACAAAGGATCTTCACGCCGCAACAAAGGTCGTCAGTCTCGATCCAATGTCAAAGTGATGCTCACTGTTTTTTTTCAACTTTATTGGAATTCTGTATTTTGAATTCTTCCCTTCAGGTAAAACCGTGAACTGTGTGTACTATCGAGATATTTTACAACGGTTACGTGAAAAAATCGTAAAAAGAGACTTGTGGCGAGACAACTCATGGTTCTTGCACCATGCCAACGCGTCCACACATTCAGTTTTGTCAATTCGTCAGTTTTGTGCCAAAAATCAGATTACTGTCCTCCTTACACGCCAGACCTGGCAATAACGTATACAATTAATAATAAAGTTTAAAAAAAATAAAGTTCGGTAATTTTTTGAACAGACCTCGTACATGATAGTACTTCATTAAAATTATACCAAACTGTTAATCGCTGTGAATAATCAAGAAAGAAGAGTCAATTTAAAATTATAGAAATTCGTCCACATAGAAGGCCTATGAATAACACAGCAGGAATATGTCTATTTAAAGATGTATACTTAGAATAACTGGGATGTCAGTGTCCTTTGAAATTTAAGTTTATTTCTGGCATCGGTCTATGTTTACATATTAGTATCATCAACTTCTGCCAACTTCTTTGTTTTTGTGATTTTTCCTGCGAATATAAAATGAAAACATGACGCATAATTATCAGTTCAATGAATCCCGATGAAGAAAAATTGTTTCCTCTCTTAAACAATAATCTTCTAGTCGCAAGATTTTTAAATGCACTTTCAAATATGTAGTTTTTAGGAATTTATTATAACGGTTGTATATTTCAAGTTTATTTCGATTAATTTCTTAATACATCTTGAACGAGTTCCCAGCCAAATAGGGGCGATTAACCATTTTTTGAAAAGCATTATTCGTATTCTTACTGTCTTTGATGTAGTCCGCCAGGTCCTCTAACTTACTATTAAAAAGACAAAATCTACCAATATTTAATTCGATATACAGGGTGATTCAGTCTTAATGTTATTAATTTTATCTACGTATTTGGAATAGACAGAAAATCGAAAAAAAATTACTAGACTTTTTAAAATATAAGCAAATTATCTCTTAAATCCTGTTAATTTGACGCCCTACACATTTTATAAGGAACGTGCCAGCGGACTACATAGCGTTCGAAGGTTGAAGAGAAACAGCTGATTTCCCCAATCGTGTTGAATTTTGCGGTTGATTTCAAAATCAAAGTGCAGCGAATCCCAACTTTATTAACAAAGTGTTATGCTAACCGTACTGGCATTTTAAATAGGTAGGTACCAACTCTTTGAAAAGTAATAAGTCATTAGGTATACGTACTATAAACTGAATAATTAATTGAATCACCCTGTATTTCGCTACCTCAAAATTCCTCTTTAGCAAATTTTATTGAAATTCTTCAAAAAATTACAGTTATCGTAAAATAAATAAATTATATATTTTTATCGTAACCTAACCTAAATCGGTGTATTTTCATGTAAGGAAGGTACTCTTGTAGTATGTAGTAAATTCTAAATTGTATTTACTCATACCAAAGCTAATTTTGTTTAATTTTGCCATCAGTTTCTTCAAGCTGTAACAGAATTTCAGTAGTAAATAAAATATAGCGCTCTGAATAACATCGCCTATGAAACTTAGATAATACTAGTGGCCATGACAACACTTTCTACATGATGATACTGTTACACATGCACTATATTTGTCAAGGTTATGTGTGAGTAGGTATTATATGTGCGCCTATTTTAAGTGTACCCGAACATAATAGATGTTTTGAAAATTACAGCCTGAAATAGTCGACATGCTCCGTGAGAGTTAATTTTATTTATAAATTTTACCAACTCGGCGTTACCCTGGACTACCTACATAAATAACAACGATGATAATAGAATGCTCTCTCTTGAGTTTTAGATTTAGAAAAACAAAAAAAATATTATCGCTGTATTGGTCTGTTTTTTTAATTAAATATATCCGTGAAAAACTGCTGACAAAGTTCAGATCTGCCTTCAGAAGGAAAGTTACTGGTGATTTGGAAAAATATCGATGAAAATATACGCGCATGCTATGAGTAAAATGAGGAAAATCCCCTTCTATTGGCAATTATGTGGGAAAATGTAAATATGAAGGACAAGTCAATTTCATTAGAGAAAAAAGACAAGTGATTATAATAATTATTATATATTACGAAGCCTCTTACTGTTTTGTTCTACAAAAGCTATTTTATGACTAAAAATATGACTAATAGCAAATTATAATATAAAAAACTTCCTACATTTCCGACAATTAATGCATTTATACAGAGTGTTCTACAAGCTCTATCAAAAACTTTGACAGATGTAGCTGAGTTAATTTCAAACATTGTTTCTTATATGAACATAGGTAGGTCCGATTCGTTTTTGTTTATAAGCCTTTCATTTCAATCAAAGTAGCCTGATAACTAAAAATGATGGTTGCTATAGCAATAATTATTATTTGTGTTATTTTGTTTATTCATTTGACACTTAGCGTTAAAGTGCTAGATAAAAAATGCATTTATTGAACGTATGCAGATATTGTCTTTGTATACGGGTATTCCAATGGGAACGACAGACAAGCAACCCTAGAATACCGACGAAGATACCCAAATAGACATCAGCCTGCCCACTCAGTCTTTAGTGCATCATTTCGTAGACTTCGTGAAGAAGGTAACCCCGCTCCAAAAAAATCCATTAGTCCTATTGAAGTGAATGTACAAAATGAAGAAGATATAATCGATGCTGTCATTGACAACAATTAGTGTTCGGCGTATAGCAAGTAATCTCCATTTATCACCGAATTTTGTATGGCGTGTATTGAACAGAGAAATGTTACATCCGTTTCATCGTCAAAATGTGCAAGCGTTACATGATGGAGATGCTCCTCAGCAATTAGAAGTTTGCCGCTGGTTACTTCAACAACATGCACACAAAATGATAGATTCATTTCGCTTGTCATGTGGTCTGATGAAGCGTGTTTTACTAGGGACGACATAAATAATAATTATGATGAACATATCTGGGCGTTACAAAATCCACATGCAATTAGATCAAGACGATTTCAGCAAAGTTTCAAAGTAGCACTTTCAGCAATAATTTACTGCCTGTACATGTATTAAATGATCGCTTAAATGCAGATCTATATGGAACTTTCTTGGAAACAACTTTTTTTATTTCATTGATGACATGGGGAGAGAAGTAACTACTTGGTTAAATGATCATTTCGCGAATAGATGGATCGGTCAACAAGGTTCAATAACATGGCCACCGTGTTCTCCAGATCTAAATCATTTGGACTTTTTTTATGAGGACATATGAAGCAGGTTGTCTACCATGCAGGCTACTCGTCAGCAGTTACTTGAAAGAATTCAGGATGCACCTAACCAGATAAGAAATAATTCAAATCTCATCCGTCGAGTGACGGAATCTTTAGTTCGCCGATGTGCTTGCATTCGAGCCGAGGGTGGATATTTTGGATAATTTTTATAGTCTTAAGATTTGTTAATTTGATTAATAAAGGTTAACTAATGTTTAAACTTTAACACAAATAATAATTGTTGTTATAGCAACCATCATTGTTATTTATCAGGCTACTTTCATTGAAATATTAAATTATATTTTTTAAAATGCTTGCAACTTCTAAACAAAAACGAATCTATCAAAGTTTGTCATAGCTTCAAGTGACAAAATGACACAAAATATTTTCTTTCATTTTGATTACTGATACCTCGATTGATACAACTTAAAACAGAAAACCTAAATTTATCGACGTATACCTGAGACTTGCAGTACTACCGCGGTAGTGCCTGCGTACCCTCTGTTATTTTGCCCCCGTTGTTGTTTTTGTTTAAGGAGCAGATGGTTGTAAAATTAGAACCCGAAAGTAGATCAGGAGATCATGTTTTCACGTTAACTACAATTTAAACTCGACTAGCAACTGTTTTCTTGCATATATTTTCTATTCGAGATATTCCTGGCACCTGCCAGGATGTTAGAATATCTGTAAAAGGAAAAGGAAATAGGACACCTGAATTCAAAACACTTAAAATATACGTATCCTAATTAAGACTTGTCTAAACTAAAAAAATAATAATACCAATAACATATTTTAATCAAATTTATATCTTCCGAAAGGTATCTAATCTGATATACATATACACAATACCTTCTAAATTTAAATTCATCTATAAAATAAGTGAATCACTATTATTAACAAACGCTCCTAGAATTTTACTGTTGCTATAGCTGTTTGAAAATAGCAATTAAACCTTAAGGTGGCCATATTCCCGGCCGAGAAATAGTGAAATTTCTGGCGTTTTTAGGTACTGAAATCTTTAAAAGTAATACGTGTTGAACAAAAGTAAGCACAAAAATGAAATCCTTGACGTTTTGTTTATTCATTGTTACCATTTAAATTTACTCAAATAAAATAATAACTAAAAAAAAAGCGATTGTAAAACATGCGTTTGCTGTTATTCTAACCCCACATTTTAAGAATTATTTTCACGTACTTATAAATAAAAGTAAACAATTTTATATGTAGGACTAAGCAAGTAAATGTTATAAGAATATTTATATGTGGAGTTATATATAAAAAAGTTAGTATTTTCGTAGATTTCAGTACCTAAAACCTTGATGGTTTGATCGTTTTTTGCACCTGTTTATTCGTTTTACTGCGGCGTCTTTGAAAATACCCAGATGGCATGACATAACATTCCTATTATTTGATAAGCTTTAGATTATTCAGTTATTAAATGTTTGAAATTATTTGTCTTTGCGGAAAACACTATTTAAAGAATATGGGGCCCTTAAGATTAGTGAAAATCGTTTTCTAACTTCTGAATTCCAATGACATAGTTTAGGATAAATAGGATATCGTGTAAAAAAGCAACATGTTAAGGAATAAATGAGTAGGAACAATGATCAGAAAATAAAGTTGTAAATACCCATTAGCAATGCAAATAGAGGTCAAAGATTTGACTGTTTCCATGATAATTTTCTTATTTATTAAGGAAATGACGGCAATATTTATTTGACAGAAACACTGATTGGGTTACTTTTAGATATATGTATCATGTACTAATTATTTTTATTTAATGTTCCTTTAATCATTGTTTTATAGTAGTATTAAGTAATAGAGGAAACTAAATAATTAAGTTATACAGTTTCATAGTCAAATTTTTTTTTAAAACTTCCAGTTCACGTTAAACTTTAATTATCTTATTATGATCATCATTGCCTAATTATCTTAAATTACATCATGTTCTTATGATTAAAATTGTCTTTCCAATAAGTATAGTTGAATAAAAATTAGAGATCTTAGAAATATTTGATGAAGTAGAGTAGTACTATCTAAAATTAGATTTAACTCAAATAATTACGTATTTTTTCACACAGAAAAGGAGATCACCGAAAATTTCTTGCATGTTTAATTTATTAAAATTGTTCAATTAACAGCATTCCAGCAAGAAAGTAAAAGAAATCGTAAGCTTTACGAAAGTGAAACAATAATGGTATCTCACACTTTAAAACGATTCATATCCAGGTTAATTAAAATCCCATAAATGCAACGGAACTGTGTATAAAAAGAATAGGATTTACATTAACATTGAAACAAAAGTGCATAAATTACAGTAAATACGACGCACTGAGCTTAAAGTTCTCGTTTTACAATTCAAATATCACATATCGCCACATTGCATTATTTTAATTCAAGGGAAAACTGAAAAGTGCGATTAGCTACCTACCTGTAAATTATAAAATTGTTGGAAATTTCATAGTTTTCGTGACAAGAAAATGAAGACAATTCAACCGGTTGAAATGGCTAATTTTAGAAATTTTGTATTTTTTTATAAATATCCTTATTAAATGTACAGGGTGTTTCAGAAAACATGGGCCAACGCTCGGGGACAGATTCCCAACCTAGAAACAAGATTATTTTTTCATATCAACATAGATACGATTTCGCTTCGTTCCTTAGCTACAGGGTGTCAAAGTTTTAAAATAAAATATGTTTTTTCCAAAACTCTAGATTTCCAGTTTAGGGAAATAAATGAAATTTGGACAACTAACTATTTACAACCGAATACACATTCCTAGGTATTATTATGTTGAACATGAATTACAGGACCGGACTTACTGGCAAACAACTAACTTTTTGGAAAACGCTGGATTGGAGAGGTGGTCCAATTGCGTGGCCGCCTCGTTCCCCAGATATAACATCCACAGATTTCTACCTCTGGAAACATGTGAAAAAGCTTGTCCTGTCACTTGAAGGGCAGCGTATATCAGACGCATTCGCTTTAATTCGCATAGTTTGACTATATTGTTATCTTGGTTAATTTTATTTTTGCCAATAAATTGATCAATTTATTGTAGCATGCAAAATGGTACCACAAATACAGGATCTAACTTTAATTGAGGTCAGTGATCAGTTGTTTATGTAGTATTTATTACTATTTTTTGCAATCACTGTGTTTAGTTTGTGAATCTCGGTGTCAATTCGCTTTGACATTGACCTAGTTTAAGTGTACTATACTAGTAATTTTACATAATATGTTAACGAATTGCATGCAGACACGGCGTAATTACAAAAATTGAACAGTTACACATTTAGGAATGTTAAATAGGTACAATTAAAATGTATTAAAATTCTATACAAAATACAGCATATTTTTCCTCCTATTTTTTATTCAACTACTTCATCAGAGGAATCAGTGGTAGACATCTTAAATTAATTCAAATCAACATAAAACAGCAACAAAATTGAGCCGCGAATGATACGTACGAAAGTGTGTCTTTGGCGGGTATTGTCGTTCAATCTGTTTCGACCAATAGTTGAATAATTTCGTGTTTATAAGATTGGAATATGTAAGTTGACTTTACATCTGATATGAAATCAACAGTATCTTTTTGCTGGAATCGAAATAGAATTTGTATAGTGCATGTTATGTTTTATTAAGTTATATTTTATAGTGAAATTTAAAGTTGTATTTAGTGTATTTTTGTGTCTTTATGGTTAAATTGATATTATCAAAAACATGTACATGAATTTAGATGAGATTTGACATCTATGTTGACATCTGATGCACGCGGTTGTGTGAGCTACAAGAGTCTGTCCCGCGGCGGGGTATGAAAAATTATAAAACAAAAGTTAAATAAAATTAGTTTTCAAGACTGAATATGAGACTTATGATGTGTTTACAAAGATAAAAGGAAGCTTCCGTATATATATGAATCAAGATTACACTGTATGGCGAACTGTGACAAATTAATAAATATGAACATGTTTTAGAACTCGGTCAATTTCTTGATCAATTTATTTGGTCAAAAATAAATATAGTAACTTAAAAATTTAATGAACGTTTACAAAAATGTACAAATTATTTCAAAATTCATACAATGAACATTATTTGATAAGAATCAATTTTTCAATTAATTAAAAAAAAGTTCTAAACAGGGGTTACGAAAACGATTTACTATTTAGGCAAAGTGCTCTGTGCAATAAAAATAAAATTGATTTTGAAATGGTTGCATCTGAACAAACGTTTAGAAAAGAAAAATAAAGTACTACCTACATGATTGCATTAAATACGTAATATGATTTTTGAAAATATGAAAATTGGTTTCGAGTGAAAAACATATTTACATTATTAGGTTCTAATATAAATTTTAACAGAGATATTAAATTCCGTCCAAGAACATCCATTCAGAAATGGTATATTACTGGCTAAAAAGGATTTCCTAAGCTTTCCAGTGGTTAAAAGGCAAAAAACGTAAAAGACTCATTTGAATCAATTTCAACTTACAGACTGAATATGACTCCAATAGTTTTTGTAACGATCCCCATTGTACAATCCAAATATCAGACACTGCACTTAAAGTATAGCACTATCAAAGTTGTTCATAGTTATTGGAAATTAAAAAATAAAATCACCATTTACAAAGACAAAAATCTCAACGACACCACCTCACCTCTGAGAAAAATGTAGCTTGGTACATGAATGAATAAAAAATCGGGCATTCGACCGAACTAAATCATGTTTATATTATACACAAATAAGATAAAATTAACCGTTGGAGAAAGGATTTGTTTATCTTTGTGTTTGTATCAAAAGCGCACGCACTCGTAAGCTCAGCGGCGTGTCCATGCTTTCCACTACTCGGCGCTTCGAGCAACTGTGAAGGTGGAAGGTGGACAGAAATAAAATATTGAAATGAACCAGGGTACCGGGTGGGTGGGGACTGAACGCTATCTATCCGGGCCCTGAAATCGTTTATCGCGTTTTGGGCTGTTGGTTTCGAGCTTTTGATACATTTATAGCAGTAGGGAATTGGTTCGGAAACTATGAAAGTTAAGAGTCGGGCAGTAAATCTTCATTTGGAGGAAGTAGGTCTTGAGAGATTTGGTAGTTACACTTGTATACTAAAATGGGATATGCAATTATTACAATTATTTATTATTCCTTTATTCAGGCTTTGAACTTTTATGCAAATATTAGTGTTAGGAAACAGGTGTTTCTAAGATATAGTGACAAACTGAAACAGGTCGTGGACACACCATTTTAAACAAGTTTCATAGACAATTTTTTTTAATTAAAACAAGAAATGGCTACACAGATCCAATTTCATGGAGGAATAGTTTTTCTTTTATTTATGATGGTGAAGATGTGTAGGTAATTCCACATTTTATGTAAAAAATATTTGTGACGTTTTTGCAGTATATAGGTATATTTTTTAATTTATAAAGGATAAATGTCATATGAATCTAAAACTTCATTTTCTTCATTCTCATCTAGATTGGTTCTCAGAAAATCTGGGAGCTTTTAGTGAAGAACAAAGAATCTTGGCCTGAATGAGGATGGTAGGTAGAAAACTCAGAAAAGTAAGAAGACAAACTGACAAGGAGGCAGACAGACTGTCAGTGGACATTTAAACAGAGGGTGGCAGAAAAATGAATCAGACAGGAAAATAGACAAAATTACCGACATAAAGGACAGGGAGAAAATACAGACGGGCGAGAAATACAGACTGACAAGCAAACAAACAGGTGTGCGGGTAAAATGGCAGACAGATGAACAGACAAAAATTGGCAGGTGAGCATTTGGAAAAAATTTTTACAATTTTTTTCACCTCCTATTCTTACTTTAACCTTCAAACGACTTTGAACATGAGGTGATAGAGGTCGACTCAGCGACCAAAAAACCTATGTATGATTTTTTTGAGATTTTTTTCAACCACTTTTTCTTCCTTCAAATGACGTTGAACCTGACGCGATAGAGCTTAAACATCGGCAGGTAGTCCCGTGTTTTTTTTTTCAAACTAAATGTTGACCTGTCTTGTGTTATCAAGAGAATAATTTTCTCATCCTGTGCGAGTGAGGAAAAAAACATTCCTTTATGATGAAATTGCAATCGATTTTCTGAAGGTCTATGCTGAAGTTTCATTTACGTACATTTTAGAAAACTTTTTACAGTTACACAGGGTGTTTCGCATAAGAACCGACACAGAGCAGGTGCATGTAGGGGAACCCAAAATATGGTGATTTAACGCAACTTACCTTTATACTAAGCTGCCTTGAAAGTGGGGGTGATTCAAGTAATTTTAATTTATTATAGGCACCTTCTATCAATCATTCATATTACACTGCGAAAGGGAGAAATAAGAGGGATATTTTGTTTACTAATATTATCACAACATGGCATTTTGGAGACCTTTTGAAACTGAACAAAACGAAATTTACCACCAATATAATAAAATTGATTGAGGACATAAATAATTAACATATGTTGTTGGCCAAATGAACATATAATAGAAATTTTCTACACATTATATACAAATTATTATAATTTTGTATCTTTAGCAAAAAATTTTTTTAGAGACACCTATGAAACTCATTAAATTTTATTACCAGACGGTTTTTTGCATGTTCAACTGACTTCGGAATGACTGTACACGGTGTGAGTGTACCAAGAGCATTAATCGACAGTAAGTAGAGTTCAATTGAAGCATTTTGAAGGGTTGATAAGGGATTATGCACCATTAAAATGTGTCTGAATTCTTTAACCCGTCGGCTGATTTCAAAAATTATTACTTTATTCTATGGGGAATTTAATTTTAAAACTTTTCTTACTCTTGTAATTTTCCAAAAAACTTTGTCGTTTTCACACACACGAATAACTAATAATATGTATTGCAGCTGTTATTTAAAATCATCGAACAATCAAAAGTTGGCTATGAATTTAAACGTCAAGCTTGACGATTAGTAAAAAAGTTGGAATAAAAATAATTTAATAGAAAAACAAGCAACAGAAATAACAACATACAATTTGCACTAATCAGTTATATAAATTGTTCAAATGATCACCGTTTTCTCTCAGGCATAAATTTATTCTTTGTCGAAAATTGAAGTCTACTCTACTCTATCCAATAACTGCTGATTGTTTCTAACGAATGTGTATATCATTTGAATTTGCAATGATTTTAAATAACAGCTACAATACGCATTTGTGTTTTTGTTGAAAACGACAGTTTTTTGAAAACTAACAAGAGTAAAAAAAGTTTTAGAATTAAATTATCCATAAAATAAAGTAATAATTTTTTAAGTCCACCAACGGGTAAAAAAATTGTCACATTTTAATGGTGCATCATTCCTTATCAACCTTTTAAAATACTTCAGTTGAACTCTACTTACTGTCCATTAATGCTCTTGGCTCACACCATGTACCAAATTTGGTTTTTCTAAGTTTGAGTATAACTGAAATATCGATTTTTTTTTCGAAATTTATGTTCCTGATCTGTGTCGATTCTTATGCGAAACACCCTGTATATCGGGTTCCATTTTCACCATATCTTAGAAGCAACCTGTATCAAATCAAAAAAATACAGTGAATCGGACCCGACGCCAGATCTTTCCTATTAAATTCAGGGCAACAACTGGGATTGAAAACTATATCTGACAGGATAAACACCGTCAGTCTTTACAGAGATATTTAAGATGTTCCTTTGAACTTAAATTTAATGTTTAAGGTTTACATATTGGATTCCAGCTCAACTAATATATAGCCACGAGCATACTTTGACCTGAAAACTTTTTTAAGACGTTTAATAGGTACTTCCAACAAAATAATCACTGGTATATTTTTTGTGGTAATAGTTTACAGTTTTTATATTACATACATATTTGTATTTCTTTCTCTATCTAAAATGTGACCGAACGAAAACTAATTTTCGTATTTGCATTGGTTTCAAAATTTTCTACTACAAAATGATAAAGAACTTAAATAAAAGATTTTATTACACAATCGTACGTACATTGCAATGAAACAGATGAGTAAATTCTAATTTACAACACATTGCACATGTTTTAGCAAAAATATGAAATACATATTTTGTGATCGCACAGTTCTTCTACATAAAAACTTTAGAGAAACCACAACAAGGAACATTTCCATTTATCTACAGTGTATATGAGTCATTATGTAGTAGATGTATCTACTGGATGTGGTTACTGAGGTAATCATAATAATCAATTTAGCACTCAAGTTTCAAAACAGATATGTATTTAGGCTCGCATTTTCAAGTGATCGTCGGGTAATTTTTTAGAATTTTCCCAATAGGAGTCTGACGAACATACATCTGAATCAACTTTCCTAATAATTAGGTATGCATCTGCGAAAACGCAGGTATACTAAAATGTAACAGGGAATTTTAAAGGTCTCAATCGCATTATGAAACACAATATATCGCATGAAAAATTACCCACATTCGCACATTCAAATTCCAAACGTGACGAATATTTTGCACAATATATTTAAAGATATCGTTAAAATATTCAAATGCTGCACTGAATACGAGTTCAAATGTTTCGTTCTATTTGGTTTTAGACATCAGAATCTATGAGATAATAATTTTAACACATGGAACATTGAAAGTTAGGCGTTTTTACAAATAATTATGTGTCACTATTTTTTTTAAGCAGTGTATGTTTTTAATTTGTGAATCTTAGCGTCAATGATCTCTGACACTGAACTAGTCTAACTGAGCTATACTACTGTCACTACAGTATAGATTTAGGATAATTAAAATACGGATATACAGAAATACGGTATATTTCCACACTTTTTTCTTATTCAGCCACTTTAGCAGCGATTCGGTGCTATATTAAATTGATCCAAAATAAATAAATAATGAAAACCGTGAATAGTTTAAATTTAAGTAGAATTCCATCATGTTTCGAACGCTTTCGAGGTGCAACGGAGATTAGCCACCGCCGTTCTGTTGCATTCGCTTTTGAAAGCGGATTCGCCAACTGCCTTTGCACCTGGTTTAAACGGGAATGGCCGAATACTGTACTGTGTCATTTGTAAGATTGGTGCAACATTTATGAGATTCCATAATCTTTGAACGTGAATATTTGGAACCATGAATTCGAAGACTAGCCATAAAATTTCAAGTATCGTGCTATAAAAATCAGGTGAGTAAACAGATTCCATTTATTTTTGTGTATTTTAATTATCATTATTGATTACTGCTTGAGTTTTCTGCTAGGTTACTTGTTAAGTACTGTTTCAAAGTTTATCTTATTTAAAAGAATTAAATATTTGTGGGATGATAGGGCTCGTGGCGAACACTCACTCGTCAAATGTAACGCGCTAAAGAGCAGTACCTTACGGTAAGTGGTGTGGATTTTTGTTTTTTAATAAACTTTCGTTTAAACATGAGATTTGACAACAACGCATAACCCAGTTCCCAATTGTGCATATGCTGCGACTAAAGCGCGCCGTTGTTTGAGGTTACACAAACTTTTCCTGCGGCGGGGTACGAAAATTATTTAAAAAAAAAGGTTAAAAAATTAAGTTTTCACGACGGAATTTAAAAAAAAAAAACTATTGACACGTGTTTCTAAAGATCAAAGGTAGCCTTTGTTTACATACGGCTCCCACTCAAAGTTACACCCTGTATGTAAATTTAATTTTAAAATCGACAAGAAACTAATCCTTCACATCCACTAAATAAACGTCAGTTCCCTACTTCTTTTAATTAACTTGGAAACTTGTGTTTACTTTCCTAGAAGAGGGTTTTTCACCAATTTAATTAGAATCGATCCCGGCCACTTCTTCCTCGTTTAAGTCGATTCGAAGTGATTAATGTCTGAGTTTTTGTAATAAATTTGAGAGGCGAGTTAAGTCATAATTAAAAAGAAGACCGCCAAGCAGAACACCCCAGGAAAGACTCCGTTAATTGTTTGTTGCCATAGTTGCGTGGAGAAATGGTAAATGAGAGATTCGATCGTACTCGTACTCGTATCCATATTTCAATATTATGACGTGGGGGTTAACAAAATGAAACTGGATTAGCAGCCCATTAGTTCTCCTGATTTTATCTCAACATATTTTTATCGATACAAGGTGAAATAAAATAGTTAACTTAAGATATGCATGATTTTTTAACAGCAAACTTGTTGAGAACTGCTATTCCACTATTTACGCATAGCAAAGTTAAATAAAAAAGTATTTTTTTTTTTACTATATGTCAAAGATATTTAATATATTTTCATAAAAACATGTATGGCTTCCTCCTTCCCTTGCGTTTCTATCCGATAATAGTTTTACAGCTTACAATGGTTTAAAAATTTGTAAATTCAATATTCAATTGTTCATATGACTTTCGAGACCAGCGCTAGCGTTGCGGTTTGTGGTCAGTGGAAATCATTCTGCACCAGTGGGAAGAGTTTTATTTTATTTTAGGCATATACAAAATTCATATTACAATACAGGGTGTCCCGAAATGCATGCAACAAAATTTGGTCACAGATTCTTAAGACAAATTTAGGGGACCCGTATTTTTTCTTTTTGCCAAGTGGCCCCCTCTTTCGGAGTTACAGCCCCCTGAAGTCCACCCTAATAATAATCTTTTTTTTTATATCCCAGAACCCTGTTGTACGAGAATCACTGAATTTGGTACACAGGGGTTTTATGACGTGGAATCTGATGGTACTAAGCTTCTTAAAAATTATCAGTCCACTAGAAAACCATTAAATTTACAAACTTTTTGTCTCTTTACACTTTTTTTCGAGAAAAATATCAAAACGTGATCGGAGTGCATATCGTGATTCGCCATTTTCCTCAAAAACATTGCGTTTTACGAAACAAATATCAAGGGACAAAAAAGTTTCTAAATTCAATAGCTTTCTAGCTAACTAATAATTTAAAAAAAAAATCAAATTTTCGACCAAATTTTTCTGGTTCCAAAGACAAGGAGGCCCACGAAAATGTGTCTTAAGGTTGTTTCTCGCCAAAAAGCGTAGCACTGTGAGATTCCACATGTCATAAAACCCCTGTGTACCAAATTTAGTGATTCTCGTACAACATGGTTTTGAGATATAAAAAAGACTTCTTAGGGGCAGATTTCAGGGGGCTGTAACTCCGAAAGAGGGGGCTAGTTGGCAAAAAGAAAAAATACAGGTCCCCTAAATTTGTCTTAAGAATCTATGACCAAATTTTGTTGCATGAATTTCGGGACACCCTGTATATTCTAAGTATAAATTAATTTTTAATATATTATAGTTAGAGGTTATGTCTTTACTATGAAAACAAGTGAAATGACGTTTGTTGTATACATGTGGGTGAGAAGATTGTGACAACTTTAGCTGTTGCCAACCAAACGTATTTTGTTTGTAACTTACTGTTTAAAGGTAAACAGTAAATAAAAAAGTTATTTTTCAACAATTAGGCAAATGTTAATTTTTAACTTTGTTATAGTAATTTAACTGATTTTTTAAATAGTGAAATTTTAAACTATATGATAATATTTAACTTGCTGCAAGTAATTTTTCAATCGTTTAACGCTTTCTTCATTATAAAATAAAAATTATGAATTAAAGATGACTGCATAATTTAACTTTAATTCGCTCATACAACTAGATATCATTCATTTTTAATAAAAAAATCCATAACAGTGCATTTACACACACACAGCATAAAACTAAAAGATTAAGATTTAAATAATTTTCGTGGCACATGACGTGGCAAATTATATCAATAAATATTGAAACTTCTAAATAGTTTTGTAATTTAGAAAAATAATTTTCGTATGACTAATTTACGCCTGAAATTCAATTATAAATGTACACATTTAAGATTCACCCTGAATACAAAAAAAATATAATCACAATTGTTTAAAGATGAGAAACCCGTAAATGTAAAAGTTAAAAATGAAATGAAGGGCGGTTGGATGTGGTCATGGTTATCATTTATTTATTTCGTTTATAAAAAATAATTCTAGAAAAAAAGAAAACTGAACGCAAGCTAGTTTTTACTTGAGACAATTATAATAGAAATGGAGTTCATTTTTTATATTTTTGTGACCTATTTACCTAAATTATATTTTACAGGGTGTTTTCATTTTCATGTCCATGAAGTCCAGAATTAATTTTATTTATTTTTTAAAAATTGCTTAAATATTCCTTAGTTTATACTTTATGTAAAGGAGTTGACGAATGTTAATGTTAATGTTATTCCTTAATGATATCCTGGTGCTTCCGGTAAGTGTAAAAAGGCATTTATATAACAATACAAGGTGATTCAGAACTTATCCAAAAAAATAAAATTCTGGATGTACAAAGGACCCTTATAAATACAGTTTTGTAAAGAAAAAATCAAAAAGGGTAGTTCGAAAATGATTTAAAAATACACTTCTGCACGGCACTGGAAACTGGTCCACTGTAAAACCTGACCTCGTACAATGCGACCGGCATGACGGTGTGATAAAAACGGACAAAAACTTTCGCAAGGAAAGAAATATGTAAATAGAATTTTATCGCACCTATTTTATATCAGCAAATTCAACTGCTTTTGCTTTTATTAATTAATAAAATTAATTTGTGTTTTTAAATAATAAAATCATTTGACATACCCGATGTTACAACAACAATTGTTCAAAATTTTATCCACCAACGTGTAAACACATTTGGGTCCGTCTTACTCAGTTTCTACGAATTAACACAAATGTTGTCTTGCTTCACCATAACACAAATGCTTCACCATAAATTACACGCTAACCATTTTTGACACTAACTATCCATTTTTGACACTAACTAGTAAAAAACTATTGTAAACACCACAGATAACAGGTAAATACTATCGCAACGATGATTGCAAAATTCGATTTCAGTATTCGGAGTCGCTGAAGCCACGTGGCTCTCCACGCGTATTGCGAATGACGCTAGAGACTACAGTTGTCCAGCTATGTAGTGGTTGAATGTACTATAACTTCAATAATTTTTTTCTCGGAAACTATAAGGATTTTACAAAACATTTTTTACGATATTCACTCCACTTCTCATGCCGCATCTATTCCCAAATTTTTTTGGATAAGTTGTGAATCACCCTGTATAATCATAAATGTAGAATAAATAAAAAATCAAATCAGATTTTATTGGAAGGAATAAAATGGCAGGTAAAAAAAAATGTTCATTGATTTTTACAATACAACAGTAAATTCCGGTGGAATGAAACAGGTGAGTATAGGTTCTAATTTGCAACATATAGCACATATTTGAGCAAAATTACGAAATATTTTGCGACTACAAGATGTTATTCTACGTGGAAACTACAAAAGGAATATTTACATTTTTCCTCGTAAATAATGAGTTACATAAGAAGGGCAATTATCTCAATATTTTGTCACAAAAGAGACAATTTTTAGTATAGCCAAATTTACCCTATTTAAATCGGAAAAACCGTTTTATAGTTGCCCGAAAAAAATAATAAACATTTTTGATAATTCTCGCCTCTGGGGACTAAAAGAAGCGATTTTTAAATAATGGTAAGTTCAGTTAAACCATTTGAATAGTGATTTATTACTTCATATTTCTTGGAGATGTACAAGGATTTCTTTAGAGCTTTCAGGATCTACTGGGACGTATAGATATTAAAGAAGGATGTACGAGGATGTAAGAATTTGTGGTAGTTTCATGTACATTGAATATTAGACACCACATAGGCCAACATTGTTTTTCATTACAGTCATAAAACACCTAGGTTAAAGCTGTGATTGCTGTTTGCTTGGTTCTATACAAACAACTATAGAGTTTAATATGATCTTCAAATCAATATTACGGCGCGTTAGTTCCAGAAATACTCTTCCATTTCAGACAAAAAATGAAATTCCAACGAATTGGATCGCCTCATACAAATTTAAATTAGTCAGGGTCTTAGAGCCAACCAAAGTTAGTGCCGGGTGGGTGCCAGTAGATTCCAATTAAAGTGGGACGTGATCTATTTGTAACGTCAACAATGCATCTTTATGAGGTTCAAATCAAACCAAAAAAAAACCTTTTTACTACTTTATACATTACGGGATGATAAAATTCTTGTCACGGACAAGCAGGCATTTAGTTTTTGAAAAAATGAAAAAAAGAACAGAATACCTCTTCACACGTGCCAACATTAAAGACTTGTACAATCGGATCTGACAACGATATTGTGACAATTATAAACATTGAATCATTTTGGTATAATAATCCTCCTTAAACGACTACTAAGGTTTAGGCCTCTAATTTCTAATAATTTCAACAATATAATTATAGAGATGTCCAATCCATCCATTTAGTGCATTTCAATCAAATAAGTGTCCAGTTTCTGTTGTTGGTTGGACAAGATTTATCCAGAGCTATAAGCAGTGGCGGCTCCCGACTTTCATATCAAGGAGGATGGAAAATTTAGGTACACAACACAGTATTGAAAAAATATATATATACAGGGTCGGAAAGAAGTGGATCTTATTTGTGGAAGGGCGAAATGGGCGGTGACTAATAGATGCCTTCATTATAGCCATCTTTCTCTATTGCACGGATTTCTATGACTTTCTTTATCGCTCTCACGTAACGGCCGATGAACCATGGGGACTTTCCAACCCTGTATAATTGCGCAGTTTTATTTCAAGTAGTATTGAAATATAGGGAAAATTCATTAAAGTTTGATAGGTATTTCTCGCACCATTGATTTTTCAATAGATTGCATTACTGTTAGTCTGTATTTACAATCAATTTAATCTTCTATAAACTTTTAAAAAACAGCACTACGTAAGTAACAAAGTTTTACACCTTCCTGGACAAATTACGCTTAATAAAAAAAGCCGTAAATAGTAGCTTTGGTTACGGTCGGACTAAACAGAGAGAAGTGCATGGTAAATATGCGCTACTTCCACTATCTTTGAATGCTGCGCGACGGTAACCATGACCACCGCTGTAGACACTTTACAGATGTAAGAGCGAGCTACGCGGAGCCCGCGTATTCAGAGTTTTTGAAATGCATTTTGCAAGTCGAGTTGACTGTACATTACAAATTTAACATTGTAAATAAACTAAATTTTAAATTAAATACTTTTACTATGAAAACTTTTAAGGGGTACGTCGGCCCCGGCACCAGCCGCCACTGGATACGGAAAAGCCTCAAAAACAATTTTTTTCCTTCTTAGATGAAAACTGATTAAATCTAAAAAGGCGTTCATAAAAAAAAAATAAAATTACTGTTATGTTGTCTGTAAAATTATTTACTAAAAGCGATTTTTACTTTTTTCTAAAAAAATCTTGATCGACTAGGAATTCAACTGTTTCTGTCAATGTTGACTTTGTTCATTTAAGCTATTCTCCGTCTCAAATTTGCTACAGCCTGTATATGAGGGAATCGTATCGAATGTCAAATTTGAGGACAATTATTAATTTCCAGTATTCCATTGTCAATTTTGAAAAATCATAGACCGCTTCGGTATAAAAAAATATTCTTATACTCTTTAAAGATTATCACAATATCCTTGGTACACCCTCTTTAGTTAATATATTTACTCCATAGGAAATAAGCCTGTAAAATATGCCAGAGATCTTTCAAATTCAATTGGTGCTTAATACTTTTCCTGTAACTGTAAATCCAATTTATTTTTACATTTGTGTACCATCTGGAATAAAAACTGAAAAGAATTTGTGTATGTGTAACTGAATTATGCCCAATAAACATTGAAAGACACGAAAAGTTTGATACGGAGGAAAAGGTCGTATGAATAAAATATTTACACTGTGCATATTTTAATACTATCAAAAATTTTACCTATTTATAGCAGAGGTTGTTCAAATCGATTCAAACTGGAGAAACCTAGCGTGTCACGAAAACAGAGTTCTTAACTTCGGAAGACAACAGTTACTACATTGTTTACGTATCTTTAAATATATTTTTATTTTATTTTAAAGCCACTTGTTGATTCTCGAACATCCAATCAACGAATGTCCAGCGCTTGAAATGGTCGTCTGGTTTCAATTCCTGGGTTAGCTGAATCTTGAATAGATGCAGAAGCAAATCTTAAAATTGTGATTTTTGAAATGCTTAATTGCAGTGACCGACGGCGCACTGACGTTACGGGAATTTTCGCCATACTCACGGTAGCAATATTTTGTTTTTTATTGTCTACAATCGAACCTATTTGTTCAAATTTGGCAACTAACCTTTTCACAGTTGTTTCATTCGGGGCATTCCTTCTATCGAAAAATTCCATGTAATTTGCGCACAGTCTCGGTTACACACTCTCCGTACTTGCAATGAATTTCCACAATCATTCATCTGTCGCTCCATTTTGTATATGACCCTGTACATTGCTGTCAACTCTTCGGAAATCCAACTCAGAGCAGCATTAAAGCATTTTTCGTGGGAAATAAGTGGAGGAGTTTGAAAGGGACAAAAAGTACACCAAAGGCGTGAAACGGCTTAAAGTATTTGTGAATCGCGAACAATATAGGCCCTTAAACAAGTGATCTTTTGAATTTCGACAAACGGGAAAGTTTGAATGTCTCGGCTAAATATATAACGTACAAAGCACATGTTATAACTGTCTCTCGAATAAAGAAGTTTTATATGTATAGCTGTACAAATGTAACAAAATGCTAACGGTATCAGGTATATTATTACTGAATAAACCGAAATTCGCACGTCAATATACAAAATCAATGGTATCTGTACAAGGCATACAGGATACCTTATTGAACAGTTTCCAATTCAATAGCTTTCAGCTGCATCACAGGTAGAAAATCTACTCAATTCATTGTATGAAGACGTTCTGATACGTAATTTTACCGTTAGTTCCACTTGTAGTTCCTTATTAAGAAATACTTTAAAATACTCCCTCTATAATCCCAAACTACATGGAAAGGTTTTTTCTTGTTACCTACCATTTTCTTTAATAAAAAATCCAATAACACGGAAAACACTGTTATAAAAATTTAAACGATTGTTGCCTAAAACCGTGACAAAAACAAATTGCGTCAAACTTTGGTAGAAAATCTACAATGGGGTCATTCAGTAAATTTTCAAAAACGTTCTTATACGTATATTGCTCATGATTAGGCGATCTTGAAAATTTCAACTCAATCCGTTGAGCGGTTTTCAAACTATATGATTTTTAAAATGCAAATATTTGTCTCAGACACAGACTTGGCAATGCAATGACGTCATCGCATGGGACGGTCTGGTCAGCGGCGTAGGAGGCGTTCGTACGCTACTTCCAGATGAGTTTCTGCATCTTCAAGTTATAGAACCATTGCAATGCCTACCACATAGATGTTTTAGCTTCTGTGCATATTAAATTTAAAAAATGGAAGCAAATTTCGTAAAAGCAAATTCTTCTAATTTGCCAGAAGTATGTTTGTTAATGGTTATGGATTTTTTTTAATAAAGTGCTGAAATGAGAGGAGCGAAAATGCAAAGGTTTCGTTTCAATAACGTGTAAAGCTCCTTTAAAGTACGTTTGTTGTAAAGATTTTGATGTTTTTGTACAATAAGAATAGTAAATCAGAATAAGGATTTTGCGTTTAATTGGACGAAACCGTTTCTGTTACAGGTTTCAAAGATATCAAATACAAAATTCTTATTACTATATTTATTCCCATGGATACTACATAAAATCTACCTAATATTTATTATGCATTTTATATAAATACTATAAAAAATCAGCAAAAGTGTAGTGTTTCTAGAGAATAAAAACGTATTTATTACATACCTAAATTATCCAGGGTAGTTTTGTTGCTTTCAAAATAACTCATTTTTCAAATAAAAGATATAAAAAAAAAACAAATCAAAGTAGAGACTAATAGATTATTGATTTTAGATCCGCACGACAGAACACTGGGGAACAATACAATATTTGTAATTTCTTTTCTGTTCTGTGTCTTCCATATTGCTAAAAAAATTCGGTATTTTAATGTACTCAATCGAAACTTAACAGGCAACTAAAACCCGACAACCATAAAAAAAAAATTCTGAACGAGCTCATTGTTGGTAATAATTTCACAGTTGTATGAATAAATTACAATGTAAATGTCGAGTTTTCAGAAAATTTGTTCCTGACACGATTTTAGGAACAATTGCGTGAACTTTCATGACAATGTTTTTTTCGTGTGTAACCACCCTGTGGATTGGGTTTCCCTGTATTCTTTCCTTGCAGAAGACTGCCCGGACCTCGCTGTGTTTATAGGTTTAAGAACTATTAGTAAATGATATAGTCGTATGTGTTTATGTTACCGCCCATTGTCACCGCTCGGTTAATGTTTTCTTTAGGTTTAAGGTACCTACTTGAATGGGCCTTACTGCTGGTCATGTGATGTTATAAAAGGATTATTATGAAATAAAGATACATTAGAAGCGAATGCATGCCATTTTATTCTCTCTGAGATTATATATTGTCCAAAGTAGTTTACAGGTGCAATATTTCATTAAGGATTCTCCACTCTAGAGGTTGGAAAAAAGTTTACTTTCGGGAATTTTCAAGAAAAAATCGATACAAGATATAGTGTCAGGAACAAAGACTTTATTGTGCACGGATTCAAATGATGGCAAGCAACATTCTTTTCAGAGAGCTGTATGATCGGAAATGTTTCTTATTAACGGATGGTCTTGGAACAAAAACACAAAAATTTTATGATATTATATACTTAAAAGTAAGGAACATCGTAGGTAAATTAAAAAAATATTAATAATTGTTGATTTAGTGAACATTCAACAGAAAATTGTCGAGAAAAGACGAAAAATTTTGATTTAATGGTCAATAACAATAAAAATTGTTAATACGATGTTCTGTGACTTATGTTCGTTGAAAACTTTTTGAGTTATGTTTCCGTCCAGTTAAAAAAGTGGTTTCTCGAAAAATCTTGTCAATTTCTTCATCCTCTTCTCTTCGGCTGCATCTGAGACTCAATCTCACCTCTATAATAACTAACTATCGCGCGCGTTATCATGAGTTAATAAGAACCACTCTTGTAGCAGTTTGCAAGTGGTTGCCCTCTATCTCGAAAAAACTCGTGTTTTTCCCCCACCTAAAACTTTTTTTCTATATTCTTCACAAAATAAAGCATTGTACGAAAATAGATTTTTTCAAAATTCTAGAATGGCGTTACCCCTTAAGGCAACTTAGTTTTATCCCCCTACCTGAATCACAGGAATCGGCCTCAACACCCTGTATATTTAAATACGAAAGTTTCTCGAATTATTGTTTTCTTCGACTAACTTCCTCTACTCTAGGATTAAAAAGATGCATTCAAAAATGTTTTTACCCAAATGTAACGTAAAAACTATCAAATACATTTTCTTTTTTGATTTATTAAAAACTTAGATTCTAGGTATATGTAAGTAATATAATTGTGTAACGTATTAGGCTAACTATTCTCATGTCGTGTAGGTGTAGCATCTTAAGGTGCCAAGGTCCCTATCCTACAATTTTCATAACTTTGGGGGCTGTAATCCTACATCATAATTTCGTGCTCCATTAGACCTGCAGTCTACCCTTTGGGCATTAGCCCGGTATCCTCACTTCTTAAAGCGGCACCAATTATTAACAAACCGCTGCAATCTAGTAGCATGGTTTCCATAAGGGAAATTTTATACAGGGTGTTCGAAAAAGGTTGTGCCAAACTTCAGGGCTTTTAGAGGGGACATTGTGATGAAAAACTTTTGCATAGGTACCCTTAGTCAAAAATAAGCCGTTTCGGCTCCAGAATCATACTGATAACAAAAAATAATAAAGTTTCAAAATGACTTGCTTGAATGTAAAACATGTCAATATCATATTATTGTTTATTACTGATAAAAGAAAAAAGTCTAATAAAGTTTCAAAATCACGACCCCCCAACTTAGATAAATTGGTCCTTCGAAGCATAGAATCACTCACCCGTTGGAGGATGTGCGGATCTTGCTGTACGTAAAGAGTGGCTGCCATCACTCTTCCTGATAATTTCTCTTGGCTGTCAACGGGAGTTTCATACACCAACGACTTGATGTAACCCCAGAGAAAAAAATCCAATGGGGTTGAATCCTCTTCCGATCCATCGTGCAGGAAATTGTTGGTTTAGGTGATCCTGTACAATACGGGAAAAATGTGAAGGTGCACCACCACATTCTAGCTCGTATACCCATAGGAACGTGTGCATTGTCCAATAGCTCAGGAAGTACGATGACTTTGGAGTCGAAACGGCTCACTTTTGACTAGGGGTTTCTATGCAAAAGTTTTTCATGAAAATGTCCCCTCTAAAATCCTGAAGTTTGGCACAACCTTTTTGGAACACCCTGTATAACATTTTTATTTATTTATTTAACACACGAAAAGGCAGCTTTGTTGTGTATTTAGAAATGAAAAGCGAGGTTATTTAGAACCCTTCAGAACGGATGCTTACCAAATTTCAGTACGATAAATCGATTACTTTTGGAGATAATTGGTAAAATTCATTAAAAAATAATAATAAGTTTATCATGAATATAAAAGATCATAGTCCTAAAACACTATGTAAATTAGGATAAAAAAAATGTTCACGTTTCTGTCATCCCTTATTACGTTGTTATGTTAGCACTGTCAACAGTGTCCAATAGTATCGGCTTACTACCTAGGTGTAAATCTACAATACACTAGATGTAATCGCAATGAAACGCCAATATTTCACTGACGAATTGTAAGCTGAAATTGCTTATACAGAGCAGAATCGTCAACCCGATTTGCAGGAAAATCGTTTTAATGCTCTCAGAATACGACAGTGATTTCGAAGTAAAATATGCAGTAGCTTTTTGCTTGCAGTACATAAATGACGTGTTAAATATCTTACGTAATTCTTTGAAAAAAAAAGAAACAATGGGGAAACGACCCTATTCTTTCCGATACCGCTTCCTACTGATGGCGTTGCACAAATGAAACAGATTGTTATTAATTCGGTTTAGGAGCGCGGCTATTTCCGGGACAATATTAAATAGGAGAGAACAGATTATAACACGTTCCTAAAATGAAAACAAAAAAAGTTATCGTTCGTGTGTGTGACTTTTCTAAGAATGTTGGCAGCTGGATTATGTGTACGCGTAAATATTTTATGGGCGAAACGAGTCCGTTTCGCAATTGGAAAATTTCATGACACTTGTTCAAAAAAATTTTTGTTTATTTATGTTTTGCAAACCTAATGTATTTCTGTTGTATCTAATACTTTGGTTACTAGAAGTAAGTATTCATCATTATCAGCCCTGTGTAAAAAAATGCATCGAGTTGCAGCAAAATTTGTTCCTCGTTTGATGACCGAATAACAGAAAGAAAATCGTGAGGGAGTTTGTCGGCAACTCCTTGAACAGTCCAATGACGATGAAATGTTCATTCACATAACATTGGGACAAAAGTTTAATTAGCACAAAGAATTGGCAAAGGATCTCCACGTCCCAAGAAAGCATGCCAGTCTCGATCCAATGTCAAAGTGATACTCACAGTTTTTTCGACTTTTATGGAATTGTGCATTTTGAATTCTTGCTTCAAGGTGAAACAGTCAATCGTGTGTATTATCAAGGTGTTTTATAACGGTTACGTGAAAAAATCCACAAAAAGTGACCAGAGTTGTGTTGAGACAACTCAGCGTTCTTGCGCCATGACAATACGCCTGAATACTCAGTTTTGCCAATTCGTGCCAAAAATCAGATTACTGTCCTCCCTCAGCCTTCTTACTCGCCAGACCTTGATCCATACGATTTTTTCTTATTTCCGAAATTAAAATCAGTGGCTGAAAGGACGCCGCTTTCATACTATTCATGTTAAAAAAAATAAAGTTCGGTTATTTTCTGAACAGACTTCGTATAATAGAACAATAATGAATTTGTTAATTATTTAAATGCGCCTTTCCGTTAGCCATTTTTTAAAAATCGTAAATTATAGGGATAACTCTTAAACTGCTTTACAGTAAAATACGAGTACTTGTATTTCTTACTAGTCATCCGACAATTGTAAACAGGGGCAATTTTGCTTTTTACATAATAAACCATTGACTAAGAGTGAAAGATATATTTGTACTAAAAAAAGCAACCATACCATTAAAAATAGAGGTAGGTATATTTGGTTCCCACTTTACTGAAACTTATACAATATTACTCAGGATATGACTTTATAACCGCAATTGCAAGAACTACAAAAAACATGCCGCAATAAAACTGAATAGAATCATACTGTTAAAAAAATTGGGAAACTAAAAATAAAAATGTTCCCTTATAAACAACATCTTTTTCTGAGAAAAGAAATATTATATACCTACGGGTTATAAATAAAATGTTTGGCTAAACTTTATTAGTTTTTCCTATATCAACGTAAATGCTTCGTTTTCGTGATACAGGGTGTTTAAAATTAATGAGCATATTTAGTTTATTTCAAGTTGCAAAATACAGATGACGGAAGCTGTGTAAATAATAGATGCATTATTCTATTCATAGATAAATAATGTGAAGAACGGAATATTATTATTTATAATTAAAAGTAATTTGACGTTCTGACACTGTTAACGATAATTATTACTAATTGGAATTACGTTTCCGTATGTAAAAAAAAACATAGAACGCGTTTTTTTTATTTTATACCCCTTTTCTCGAAAAGAACATGTTTCCAGACATATCTTTACAGAATTCACTGGTGCAAACTTTTTAGTTATATCTTAGACATACAGGCTGTCTTACGGTGACGGCCCATTAGAATATTTCACAGACTACTTCGATTCCAATTTTGCAAATTTGGGCCCTGGGGTTCACGGGGTGCTATTTTTAAATAAAATAATGCCGTTGTTGTAGTACTTCTGGTTATACCGTAAGTCACCATCTAGTTGCTTATCTTAAATGGAACACCTTATATATAATTGCATTATCGACAAGATAAATTAAAAATAAGCCAAAATTCTATACCTATAACTAATCGTTTTCGACACAATCGACATTTTATAAAAATTTTATCAGATGCAAGCGTTTCGAAAATTACTTCTTTCTTCGTTCTGGAAGCTTCACTTGCTTTTCAGAACACACAAAGAACAATCACCTGAAAAAAATTATTCTAAGTGAACTATTTTTTAAGTTACATTTTGAACAACTTAAAACCGACAAAACTTTTTAAATTCAAATGTAACACCCTGTATTTTTGCACCATTTCTCTTTTAACCGATATAGGCACTGTTGCGGTTTTCTTACATTCTCAAGAATATTACGTTAAAAATATCGTCAAATGTGCCTTGAAGGGCAAATATTGTAATTTTTATTCAAGTATCAAGAAAAATGCAAAATATTTATTCTAATGAAAATATTTTGAATTTATTTTATATCCAGGGAACATTCACCTAGAATCAGAATTATTAGCTGAATTTCTATGACTTGGTATTTTGCAACTGAAACAAAAAAAATAATTAATAAAATGATTTCGGTTTGTTTTAGAATTTTTCTCTAATTTTTAATGTTATGTTATGACAGTTTTTAAAGAATAGTAAGCATAATCAATTTCAAATACCTAATTAATAAGTGATTGTCAGATTATTTTTGATAATTGGAGTGAAATTGAAAGGAGAAAGAATAATATAATTTAAAATTTTGGTTGCTTTACATATCATTGTTTTCTTATTGAAAGGATAATTATTCGCTCTTTATTGTACTTGCAGTTACTAACAATAGCATCCCATTGGAAGAAAATATTATTATTTTTTGTAATAATTATACTCCTTCAGTATTTAAAAGATCCAACAAACGGGAAACAACGCGTTTTATTAATGTAATTAGGAAAAAAATTAAAATTATTTCAATGTTCTACAAAGAACGCCGAGTTTCATTCGTGACCCATTCCTAAATGTTGCAAAATATCAAATCGTAGATATGCTGCTAATAATTCTGATTCATGGTGAATGTCCCATAGATATAAAATAAATTCCAAATATTTTCATTAGAATAATTATTTTGCATTTTTCTTGTCGAGAAAATACTTCATACTTATAGAATACCGAATAACAATATTTGCCTTTCAAGGCACATTTGATGATATTTTTAAAGTAACATTCCTGAAAATGTAAAAAACCGCAAATATTTGAGAAAATCGAAATTGTAACCCCTACTCATCGGTGAAAAGAGAATTTGACTTTCTATGATATGATGCAAAAAATAATAATTTTTTTCAGGTGAATGTTCTTTGTGTGTTTCGAAAAGCAAGTGAAAGCTTTCAGAACGAAGAAAGATATAAAGAATTCTAACCAGTGTTGCAAGAAACAACTACACCGCGGGCTATATACCCCCCCGGCATTGAATTACACTCGCAACACTAAATGCAACAGCTAGGATCGCTCGTCATCAGTTTAACCCACCAGGCACAGACCGGTTTCGGACTTATTAGTCCTCATCAGTGTGTCATAGGTAGGACAACCGACGAACGATCCAGCTGTTATAATGTATACTCGACAAGAGGTACATAAGATGGAGCCATTGTGCTTCGCGTACTAACATATAAAGAATTTTCGAAATCAGACAAAATTTTTATAAAATGACGATTACCTCGAAAACGGTTACATTTAGGTACATACAAGGAAGCTTAACATTTTTAATTTATCTTGTCGATAATGCAATAAAATATAGGGTGTCCCTTATAAAATAAGCAAGTGGATGGCGATTTCCCGTATAACCGGAAGTGTTACAATAATGACATTATTTTTATTTAAAAAAGCACCCCGGAAAACCCCTGGGTCCAAATTTTCAAAATTCAAATCGAAGTAGTCTCTGAAATAATTGTAATGAGCCGTAACCGTTGAGACACCCTGTATACTACATATTTATATTTACAAAAATGCTCGCAAAGTTCCATTGTAGGCAGACGTACCTTTATTTGCTTTTATAGAATCATTTTGATTTTCAGGCTGAAAGATATTTTCTAAAATAATTTGAAAATGAAAAACGTTTTAGAAATGATGTTCCTACGATTAAAAAATATGACTATATGAAGAAACATAAGTATGCAGAAAAATACGTAAAGACAAAGTGAAAACTGTGTCGATGCTTTATTGTAACCTCCAAATTTGCATAAAAATGGAAAATAATAACCATAGGTTATGCGTGGCGTAATTCTCACGTGGTGAAATAAAAATCGCCGTATTTGGATCATTTTACACCGACCGTTTAGAATGCATCTAGTGTAAAATTGTACTCGAAGTCTTAATAATACTGGCATCATATTACGCACCTTTAGGCGTAAATAACATCAAGTACCACAGTGGAATTTTATTATAATTATTGAAATATGACGATGAAACAGTTTCACTCTTTTTGATATAGACCATAAAGAGAAAATTACACTAACGTATTTTTTAAACGATCATTTAACAGAACTAAAGAGTTTTATTTTAATTTCGTTGTTCTGAATTTTCATAAATCTGACTTATTTACAACTCGTTCTTAGATATTGCTTATTAAAATATCCAACAAACAACTCTCTGAGAAACGTCGTACACCAAAACAATCAAAACGCTTGTGGTATAAGTCAAATAAACACGAACAACCGACCTTCATCTTATTTTCGATCAAGCTCGAAATTCGTTCAAGATTCGTCGCTGTTTACTCTGCCACTTCTGCAGCAGTAGCCAAAAATTTCGAGTAGAGTCGGAAATAGCCTTTCTAGAAATACTTCAGAGTAAATACAACATCCCTCTAGTTGTTTACGTTTCAAAATGTAAATAAAGGCAATTTTTAGAAAAAAAGATAATTAATTCCTTACTTCATTAGATTTGAGGTTGTTCAATCACAGAAAATTTTTATAAAATTATTTTAATAATAATTAAGCTGTGTTTGAGCCAGTCTTTTGGTTATACTGTTATTCATATAAAAGAAATGACAAAAATCAAATTGCAGCAACAATAGTCTGCATTTCGTTTCTTATCAAATCTTAATAAATATAAAGCGTTCTTTGAATAAAAAGTAGTTTGAAAAATCTGCCATAAACTTAGGGGCTCTAGCAAATAAATGATAAAAAAATATTTTAAAAACAAGTTTTTATTAAAATGCAGGTTTATTCCTAATTAGAATTTTTATTTTAAGGGACAAGTTAAGGAAATTACGCGATAAGCTCAAAAATCGCATAAGAATATGAACATACTGATTATAGACAGTACGTGTCTATTTATCATACTTTTACTGATGACACTTCTACAGAGCAGCCATATTCAACACTTTTGTGGGTTTGCATGGGGTTTACACAACATTATGGGTTTTATGAACCCCTTGGTTTATTTTTTCTTTTTTGTGTATTTTAATAGACTTGTTTTTTTCTACTTTTCATTTATTTACACCTTTTTAGTTAGAAACATTTCTTAATCTATCCATTTCAAGTAACGCCTCTGCTAGTAATCGTTGAGGAGTGCCCCTGTGAGGAAACAATCCTGGTTGAAGCATCAGGTTATTTCAATCAAATTATTAGTGTACTGTCGTCAGAACTGAACAAGCATTTCAAAAAATTTTCAATGTCGTAAGTTTAGAGGAAGTGGTTCAAATTTGGCTTGCAAGATTTGAACTAAATATGCAAACAAACATACCTACATTTGAAGTTAAATAAAAGCTTGAAATAAAAATGAACCCTTACCCTTTCTTTTTGAGATATCTCTTTAAAGTTTACCACATCTTTATCAAAAAACAATGTACTGTATTATAATAAAAATTTCTATATTTTTAAAATCTGCCCAAAATTCCCTTTCAAACAATGTCATGGATTGTATTTACGCAACAATTAAGGTATAAAGGCACAAACAAATGATTTTTACTTAATCTATTAATTCGAGTGCAGTGTTAAGTGTTTTGCTTACGATTATTATTTTTTTATTCTCACTACTACTGCTAAAAGATAATAGATGTGGCACTATAGCAGTAAATGGACTAAAAAAATCGATGAATTGACTCCGCTATTTTATTGTTGAAATGTGCAGGGAAAGGCAGTAGAAAAGGTGTCTCATCGCGTGAGTTAATTTTTTTCAATAGCAACATTGTTTTTTTTTTAAACAATTTGAGTCGAAAATCAGTTTTTCCAATATATTGGAAAAACTATCGATTTTAGGGAAAAGTGTTCAATAGACGAATTATGTACAATAAAAAAACCTACAAATGCCACCTGATAGATTAAAATCGGATAAAATGTTTAAAAATTATTGCAAAAAAACAAAAAAAAAAAAACGTGGAAAAACAGCATTTTTTTATTATCAATAACTTGGAAATTATTTGTTGGAATTTTATAAATACGCCTAAAAGTTTAAAAATCGACTTTCTAAACCCTTTTTTGTTAATAACTTTCGGAGAGACAGAAGATTAAAGTTATGCATTTTTGCCCTTAACGGGATAAAAAAATAGAATTTTGCAAAAACAATTGGGCCCACAGCGTTCATCTTTCGCACAGTTTTGAGGAACAATAAAATTCACAACTTTTAAGCATATTTAGAAAATTACAAATAACTACCAAGTTACGGATAATTAAAAAAATGCTGTTTTCCTCGTTTTTTTTGTATCGTAACAGGTTGTGATAATAGTAATGAAAGATGTAAGTAACCTAATACAAAAAAAATAATTACACGTTTTTTAGATTGGAAAAATGACAAAAATGCACAATATTCATCCATACCATTATCAGAGGGTACAGGCTTTAAAACAAAAAGATTTTTTATGAAGACTACAGTTCTACGAAGGATAATGAATAATGAAGATGTATTTAATATGCATAATATCTATTTCTGGTCAGACAAAAATTCACGGGCAAGACGGCGCACAAATTTTCAAAATGTTCACATACATGTAATAAAAGAATAATTAACCTTAATTTTGTCTAGGTTATTTGTATTCAAATAAATAAAATATGTCTTCAAAATGAAAAACTTACACATACAACTAAAGTCAAAAATAAAATTCAATAACTGACTTTTGAAAATGGTAGTATTTATTTTTTATTTTGTTCCACATCGCACCTGGGCGCGACGAAGAATTCCAGATCTTTTACGATAGAGCCAGAACCGCATAACCTTTCATTTCTTTATCAGAGAACAATTGAGGCACCTTCTTCCTATTTAGAATTCGGGAATCTCAATGCTTTTAGGACTTTTTTATAGGGATGACTGCACATATCACTAACAAAAGTTCAAAGTATACAACTTCCACTGGAAACGCGGGCGCATTTCTATCAATCTTATTCGTAGAATATAGATATTATTATCTGTTAGTGTTTCCTATATCGAAATACTTTAGATAATAATTATGTCATTATCTTTAAACACACATATTTCTCTTTGTCATTAGGGAAATGTTGGAACTTTTAATTTTATTTGTTTATTTTTCCTATCCTTTTTCGATAAGGAAACATTTAGTCATAACAGAGTGTAGTAATAGTAAGTAAATTAAACCCGAGGCGTTGTAATGGATACAGTATCTGATGTTAAAATGTGCGAGAAGTTAAGAAATATATTCTGCTGTTCTAGAGACCTAATACAATTTTGTTCTTGAGAAATATGTATATTTTATAGCCAGAAATATGAGAAGTCTAATACAAAGAAACTAGTACATGTACTGTAGTATGTAGGGTGTATGTTTTGAAAATGGTTGTTAGCTTATATACACAATTTTTTAAATAAAAACTAATGGAGAGAACAATCAATTTCGATTGATATTTTTGTTTTGAGATTTAACTAAATCTGTTAGCAACAGCTTATCAAATGAATCATATCTTACCAAAACACAATTTAGTTAAATTGTTGTTAAACTTCACTTTACAAGTTGCTTTCAAAGTAAACAGGTTTTTTTTTAAATAAGAACAACAAAGAGTTATTTTGTCAAAACCTATTTATTTTATTCGAAATAATCCCTTTCTGACTCAACATAGCGATTTGCATCGGTCGAATGAATGTTTTAGATCGTAAGCCGGGATGTCATTCGGGACGTCGGTACAAGCCGTTTGGGTAACTTCTACGTCCACCAAACGTTTTCTTTTCATCGGCATTTTTCCGAAAATGTATTATCGTGCAACTTCTTTCTGCGCGATATTCTGGTTGAATACGAGGAATAATCCAATAAAGATGTCATTAAAAAAAATTCCAAACAGGATGATTTTTTCAGGGTTGCTTGTGGACTGCCTCCGTTTCTTAAATATTTTTTTAGGGCAAAATGATCTTAATAAAAGTTCAAATTCTGAACAACTTTTCCTTATAATTTTTTTGCATGTCTAATAACGAGTTACTGCGCATTATGTGACAACAATATCGTCTATATTATTTTGCAACATGTACTCATTGTCGTCACCTCTGGAAATACTATTAGACAAAAGAGTAGTGACTCCATTTGCCTTAAATTCCATAACCTCGCCAACGATCAAAAAATCTTTGCATATATAGCATTTTCGCGACACACAAAACTAATAATGAACTAAAACTAATATAACCAAACACTGTCAAACTAAAATGATTGAAACAAAAATGAATGAAAACTAAACATGAACTGATACATGATACATCAGCTAACACATGACAGCCTAACACCGCTTGCCCCATTCCTACTGTTGCCAACTCTTTGGAAAAACATGTTTACAAGACCAACACTGCAGCGTGTGCTATTTTTTCATATAATGCGCATTAACTCGTTAGATATTAGAGATACAAAAAAAAAATTATAGGGAAAAGTTGTTCAGAATTTGATCCTCTATAACTCTTATGAAGGTTATTTTGCTCTAAGAATGTTCAAGTGTGATCTTTTGGTTGGAAACTCAGGAGGCAGTCCTCAAGCAACCCTGAAAAATTCATCCTCTTTGGATTTTTTTTGGCGGCCCCTATAAGCCGAGCACAACTTTAATGAATTAGAATACGATGCACCAAATGGTTCAAAACGCCAAAATATAATTGTGCATTAACAGTTTAGCCTGGTGGAACGAACTCTTTGTAGACAATGCCCTTGTTAAATCAGCAAGCAATAAGCAAATTAACAAACAATAAGCAAATCAACATTGTCTTCACTTTTGACTTCTCCAAACGAGATCTCTTGGGTTTTGGCTCATCTGATGCCTTCCACTCGGCACTTTGGCGCTTGGTTTCTGGATTATATTGAAAACACCACGTTTCATCACCAGTTACAATGTTGCAAAGGAAGTTTTTCTCCTCTTTGGCCTTGATGATGTCCTTCGAATGCTGAATTCTGAGCAATTTCTGGTCGTCAGTCAACCGTGCACAATTTTCGGTAGCCCAAATGTTCGACCAAAATGCTATCCATGTTTTTGATGTGTTTAATTCCAATTTCATCAATTTCAATCTTTGATGAATTCACGCACAGTTTTGATGGAATTTACGGTGATCACGATTAGCCAATATGTTGCTCATCATTTATGTCTTTAATGTCGCTTACCACTCATAAACTCTGTCACGAGATAAACAATCATCATCATAAACTTGGTTCATCAATTGAAATGTTTCAGTAAAAGTTTTACCAAGTTTAAAACAATCAGCTCTTTGTTCGATGCTCATTTTTGTACCGATGATACAAACATACCGTCACTTCACATCCAATAACTCCGCTTCTATTCGTCCAAATGTTATGAAATTTTGAAAGTACGTCAGTGAAGGATTTACCTTTACGAGCATGTAATTGCCAATAGACGGCCTCACTAGAAATACCTATTTTTTAAAATCCTGCTTACTTTGGAACGCACCTTATATTTTCCAATGAGTTGGACGTATACAGCAGCAATTCCTAAAATTTCAGAAGAAACCTATCGAAAAAGCAATCCTTAAATGCAGAAATATATTAATTAACGCATTCTGGTCAGAATCTCACGTTGATTTTTCCCCAATGTGGTGGGTTAAGAGACCTTTTTTGTAGAGCATTGAAAATCTGTATTGTTCTTTTTCAGATATTAATTTGTTCGTTATTTACAAAATTCCAAACTTAAAAAGTCAAATCGAAAAAACACCAATTTTCAAGGCTTGACATGGAAACGGCTCGTCTGCGGAAAATTTTCAATCTGACCTTTTTGTAGGGCATTCAATTTCCTTCAAAAATATATGTAGATAATTTTTTTTACTTCGGTGGTTTGGCAGTTTTGACGCAAAAATGGGATCAGGAATAAAAAATCGAAACTAGCGATGATAGACCTCTTAAAACTAATATTAAGGGCTCAAAGTCTATTTTTTTTTCGTCATTCTGAATGACATTCTCGATATATTTTTCAAAAAAAAAAATAGTCAATATTTTTGGCCCAATCTAGAACGCAGTGTTGTATTTTATTGAGTTTAATTTTTGCAAAATTGTTTAAATGACAGAGTGATAAGTATTATAAAAGACACATATCTACGAAACAAGAAAGTTGAAACTTGACAACAATGCATGCCGTAGGTCTCAATAGTCTGTTCAGCGGCTGAGTATGACACAAAAGATTCAAGAAATCAGTTTTCGCGATGGTATTTGGATAACGAAGATAGTGTTTCCAAAGGTCAAAGGCAACATCTGTACACCCAGTACATGGCTTAATTTGATGAGAACTGCTGAAAAATTTAAAATTATCGCCTTTAAAAGTAAAGAAAAGTTTTTTATACATTCAATTTTCCGATTAAACTAACCTATAAAACCGAAAGCCTTGCACTAGAACGATTATTGCACATGCCGCCCGCATCCGACAGCACCGAATCTAGCTTAATGTTTTTATTTAATTGTAATTCGTATTATTTGGGTCAGCCCAACAATAATGAGAATGAGCCTCGTAAGTTTGTATGGCTACCGGTTAGCAAGAAAAACGCTGTCTGTTTGGTCACAGAGTCTATTAATACGGCTTAATCGTGATAGTTATAGAAATACGTCTCTGATTCAATGACCCCATCACGTTTAATTAAAAACGGGAGTGCAAGGGCGTAGCTAAGTGTTGGGTAATAGGGTGAAACTAATTAGCGTATGTATTGTATATCGTAGTCCTTGACTGGTGAGAAGAGATAAAAAAATGGAGAAACGAAGCGTTATCGAAATGTGTATCCATATCCTGAAGAATACAGGATGTTCCACGAGGAAGTGCACAGAATTTAAAGTATGTTCTCCAAGCATGTCTTTCAATGCAAACATATTTTTTTAAGCTCCAACAGTGGCGTGCGTACGAGCACTGACTTTGATAGTTTTAGAGAAATAAATGGTACGCCAATGGCTTTTTCCCAAACAAAATTATTTTCGAAATTCCCGAAAGATAAGAGCTCCCTTGAATTTTTGTCCTGCGATGCGCCGTTTTTGAGTAAAAAAATTAAACCCGTTGAATTGTTCGTAATTAATTAATGTAATTATTGAATACAATACTGTACTGCCTCAGCCCTAACCAGATTCAGACGTTTTGTCTCGAAAAATTCATCTTTAATGTATTCGTTCCACTATTTTTTTTTAGATTTCTATGTTTATTGAATTATCGTAGTAAAACATTATTAGTTTTAATTCCGTGTTCATAGTTATTTCTAAGTCTCTCGAGTGCTCAAAATTCAAACAAATTTCCATCTAATTTTTTTCAGGATATTCATACAAATAGATCTGACATGCTCTTTCACAGTTGCAGTTACAGGTATAATAAATTCCCATCATATTATGTCTATTTTCATTTTCAACATTTGCCAAAACGGAAACGGTTTTGAACATCTACTGTAATTTTTTAAAGTACACCTAATATTCATTTGGAGTTTTGGTTGTTCATATGCATTTTTAAGAATTAATTTGTCATAATGTCATAAATTTGTTAAAATTGTAATAATGTTTTAATTTTGACGCAACAACTTATCGAATTATGTATGACCAGGTGATGGAGATTAAAACTCCAATAATGTTTTATTGTAACGTGTGATGGTAATAGTTTAAATAACTAGGTGGATTTCACAGGGTCTAACAATACTTAGAGCGTACGATAATTCAATAAATATAGAAATCTAAAAAAAATTAGATAAATCTGGAACGAATACATTGAAGATGAATTTTTTAAGACGAAACGTCTGAATCTCGTTCGTGCTGAGGCAGTATAGTATTGGGGGTCATGAAGGCTTGCAAAAAATGTAATAAAATTTTTAGAGTCGTATTTAAAAAAACGAAGTTGATGATGGTCCTGGAGAGACGAAACGTTACATATAAAAATTGATTATGCCATTCGATAAAGGGGAAAAAGTGGCTATGAGAAAGTGTCTTTCGTTTTTCAATATCATCTCAAACAAGGTTGAAATGAACCAAAAACGGATTTCCAAAATTTCTGTTTTTTTTCAAATATTTCGAAAACTAATCATGTTAACTTTGATTTTTTAGAGGCATAATGGTCCCCTGATTATGCAACTTTGCCCCCATTTAAGCTACTACCGTTTCCGAGATCCCTGTAGGGAGAAGCGAATTTGTAACAGCCTGTATATACATATGTAATAGCATATTAGTGACGATTTTCAAAAACTTATCCTTCTAACTTGCGAATGAAAATTGGACAAAAATATATTTGGCCTAATTATCATACTTTGGCCTTGGCGTTATTTGGAAGCGTTTGTGCTCCATCTTTTAAATAGAGATATCTCAAAAAAGTCATAGACGTACGCTTTACATATTTACGTGTTTACATAATTTCTACTGCTATCCTGAAAATTCTTTCTAAATATTCCTCAAAATGTGAATATAAAGTTGAGTAATGCTTTATTTCTTTATTTTTAAACAAAAAATTAGTATCATATTTAAAAAATAGCTACCATTTCTTCTGCAACCATTTTTACAGACAAATCTGAAATATTTCGTGAATTTTCTGCAAACATGGATTTCTTGAAGTTTTTAAATATTTAGTAGCAGCATTTAAGACGCAACATATATGTGCTATTTCACTATGTACCAGACCACTAATTGCTTCTTTGTTGGACATGATTTAGATTAATTTTTTGTTGAAAATCCCGATAATTGGTTGTGGTTAAAGCTTGGATTTGGCACGAAATTGAATGCTAACAGCTTTTTGTGTTCCGACCACTCCCTTTGCCTTCGACTGCATTGCTTTCTTTATTAGAGAAAATGTTTCTTTTTGTATATTTACGGAAAGGTTAGTCAGGGTCCAAAATTTATACAGGTAGGTATATTAACATAGCGAAAACCTAATCGATTTTCTGAAGTTATTATATTCAATAAATCAAATAAGTTCAATACCACAGTTAAATCTTAACCAATGCAGTATCATTTTCATTTTCATATTCAAAAATTAGATTGGCGTTAGAAATATGGTAAGAATATGACCTTTAGACTCCTTTTTGTTTAGCAGTCAGTAGTGTGGTATGAATATTTTGATATATGTACTTTTGGTAGGAAGAATTATTTGAGTAATAAAAACATCACTACTATTGACAACAAAAGAGGTAATAACACCATAATATCCTGATAAGAGATGCGGATGAAACTCTTCAACATCGTTAATATCTAAGTGTTAGACATAACTTGGGTATACAAAATAAGTGTTTCGTATTTGATGATATAAAATAAAGAGATGAACTGGACAAAGCATAGAATGAATGTTGCCTATGAAATATAAGACAAGTATCTATATTCAGCAAAGAAAATAAGACTGGGATCTAAAAAACATGATCCCAATGGTACGTACTGACAAAGCACAAAACTAAATCGAAAATGCAATTCCCACTTGAAAATAAATGTTCAATAATCAGCGTATTAAACATGGGAAAATTTCTATATTAATAATGTGATAGAAAATTTGGATTGAATAAAGAGTTAATCATTGCTATTGAGAAGGAATACTTTCTGTTGAAGGAATTTAATTGTACTTACAATAGCAAATTAAAATCAGTCTAGCATAGTTCGTGAGATTTGGAAACTAAATTTATTTGAATTTATTTTTTGGTTTTTGACGTTTTATGAAAAAAACAAGAGGTGCAAAATAATTAATATTGATGATTTGGATTGAAACCGGTTTACATTTCGTCTGTAGGGTCAGTTATTTCTGTTGCTATTAAATATAATGTATTGTAGGAGCATTTAAACAACTAGCAGCTATCATTGGCCGTTATCGGTACTGTCGACATAATAAGGTACGAAATAATTACCGATATGTACCAAAAATTCTTATTTTTAAATCTGATTGACTGAATTCTTTGAAGAAGGCCCAAAAAGCGCAGTTCCCTAGTCCCAAACAATCCCGATGTTCACAGTGGAAGCTACAATTCTCGAAAATATATTTTAACCAACCGATTTGACAAAGCTACATAATAAATTAAGGATACGATACCTTCATGTAAAAAAATTGTCAGCATAGCTCTACAAAACGCGATGATAAATTGCACCATTAGATATGGTGAAGATATTTGCACGCGATTTTCCAATTCTTTCTGTTTGCAAACCTTACGATCAGTCCCATACTAAAATTAATAATATCAACACTAATCACGTGAGTCATGACCTTAGTTGATCTGGATGAAAATAAAGTGACCGATGATATTCCTACATTTTTTGTTAAAAATGTGCAAATTATCTCTGTGCCACTTACATTAACATTTGATAAAGTTTTTTGAAGAAGGTGATTTTCCAAACTTATAATAGCAAGTTTTAGTTATTTCTATATCTAAAAAAGTCGATAAAAATTCATATCAAGCACATAAACACATTTTGCAGAATTTTTTATTGCGCTTGCTATTTTCTTAATTCATATAAAACCTATTTTCTGAAACCTAGTTTCTGAGAAACAGGTTTTGTTTTTCGAAAAAATCTATTGAATCTAATTTAGTACACTCAGAGTACCAATACAAGTGTTACGGATAGTCAAACTAAGGTTGATTTCGTGTATACTGACTTCAAGAAATCGATAAATTAAATCATAATATACTTATATTAAAAACAACCTTAGTAAATTTTGGGCGCTTCTTAATAATAAGAAGGGTAACACAAATGTTTATCAATTTATGGGCTATAATGGACGTCATATCAGTATAATGATATTATTAACGCATTTTCTGATTTCTTGTCTAAATCTTTTTTAGCGCTATCTTCCAACAGCAACAATTTATTTTCTCCTTTCAATTTCTTCTCATAGGTGGCAAAATATCAATAAATAAAGAAAAAAAACAAAAACTTTAGCACAAATGAGTAACTTCAGAAAATATACTTCCAGGAAATTCAATAACTGCCGATTCGTTTTGCATACAAATTGCTATTTTATGTCATTCCCATTATTATATCTTGCATCTTTCTGATAACACTGCGCATATATTTGATCTTTCTTTTGTATTTACATTGTTCATGATGATAAGAAGTATATAAATATTATTTATCTTCGAAGAGTGCCAATTAGTCTTACAAGACGTTAGTAGTTTGCATTCAGTTTACATAAATTTACTTGTAAATATATAAATTAGACACAAGACGCTAATAGAACTAAAGTGGCTTCTAAATAATACAACAACAATCTTATTTTATTTCCCATTAAATTGTTTATAAATGTGTGTGTGAAAATTGAAAAGTTAGCACAAATATAACTATATTAAATAATGAGGTAAATTTTGGGTGAAATAGTACATTTCAATTAGCAATCGGTATTGGCAGTGATTAAAACTGACATAAATCATAAATAGTTATGAGGTAAGAAATAATTGGGTGTATTATTTAAATGTTTACCCTTGAACAATTTAACACTATTATCGCAACGGAAGTACGATTAAAGAACTGACTATTTTTGTACGTTGAACTTCTACATATAAAGAGCAGTGAGCAAAACTTATACACTGTGTCTCAAAATGATGGAACAAAAATCATATTTTTTTCCAATACCTACAGATTTTAAAAAATATCTGAAACAGGTCAATTAGTAAATAGAAATTGTCACTTTTTTGCAATGTTTTCTATTTTTTAGCCATGTTTGACAGACCTATAACATTACCCACATTTTTTTTTTAATAGGACGCTCTATATTTTATAGTATAAATATATAGCCCTTCTAAAGACGAATTCAGCCTACTTTTTTGTCATAGTTGTCAAAAAATGTAAAAAAAATTCTTTTATGTCGTACTGATGACTATTTTAAACAATCATCTTCATTAATCTTTTTCTACTTACTTTAAAGCTTTTTCTTCTCAAAAAAAATACATCGATAAACGTAAAATTTACCAGAGTACCTTAAGTAGAACGTAAATCATTTTAGTTGCAATTCATTCGTTGTTAAATTATTTTGAGCCCCGTTTAAGCGACGAAAAACAGAATTGAAATTTTAATTAATTATGCGGAGATAAAATCCGTCGTCAACAGAAGATAAATTATTTTATCATAAGTATCCGGACCAGATAATTAGTCGCGCTACAATAAGAAAAGTATCCAAAAAGTTTGAAGAAACCAGAAATATAAAAAAGATTTATCTGGATTATGAAGGCGAAGAACGATAAGCGAAAATTACCTTCAAAATGTGATGCTCACCGTTACTGAAAGTCCTCACTCAGCCATTAGATCTATCTTAGCCAACTTCAACTTGTTGAAGTCCTTAGTTCACAGAACTCTGAAGTCTCAAAAATGGCATCCTAACAAAGTTAACGTGTTACAAGAACTATGAGCAGATGACACAGACAGAAGATTACAGTTTTGCGAGGAAATTAGAAATTTATTTAAAAGACAACCCAACATAAAAAAATCACATAATTTTCACTAACAAAACAACTTTTTGCCGTGAATACTAGGTTTTGGAGCCCAGAAAATCCTCATTGGATGCAAGACAAACAAACACAACGGCCGGAAAAAGTGAATGTTTGGGCTGGAATAGTAGGGAATCGCATACTGGGATCTTATTTCTTTGAGGGCAATTTGACAATTGACATTTATTGGGATTTTTTGCGTTTTCAGCTGATTCCTGCCCTGGAATTAATTTTTCCTAACCCTAATGAGCACGTCTGCTGGTGATGTCTGGTTCCAACAAGATGGTACCCCTCCACATTTTCGCCTCGATGTAAGAAATTCCCTTAATGAAGTTTCCTAAAATCGATGGATACGCAGAAGAGAACCGGTTGAATGGCCACCACGCTCCCCTGACTTAACCCCACTAGATTTCTGTTGTGGGGTTATCTAAAAAGCAAAGTGTATGTGAATAGACCAGACACTATCGAAGGGTTAAAAAATAGTATCAGGGAAGAAGTTCGAAACAGAACACCAAATGTTATTGAAAATGTAATTCATAACTTTGGGCATCGAATTGGGCATTGTGCAATGGTTAATGGAGGCCACTTTGAACATTTTCTGCAATAAAATAAAAAATAGTACCTATTAAATTATTGTTTTCATTCCTCCATTTTTTGACAACTATAATTTATATCGCTGAATTCGTCTTTAGAGGGGTGAGGGGTTATCTATTTATATTATAAAATAGAGAGAGTCCTATTAAAAAAATGTCGGTAATGTTATAGGTCTATCAAACATGACCCAAAAAAAAAAAATTGAAAATATTGCAGAAATGTGACAATTTCTATTTACTAATTGACCTGTTTCGGCGATTTTTTTAAATTTCAACTGGAAGAAAAATATGAATTTTGATACATCATTTTGGGACACAGTGTATAAAATGATAAATAAGTACTTTAAAATTATACGTGATATGAAAATATTGACCATTTTTTAATTAAGCAGTCCCTACACGATCACTATTACTGCGAGTCAATCTCGTAGGATTGGAATGTTTTGTCTCAGGCATTTAAAACAAAGTATCACAATTTTAACGGCTTTCTTATTTTCTTCACTGATCTTGATTTTGTTACTAATTTCTAACAATTACCAAAATGCTACAATGTTGCATTATAAGAAACTTGTATGACTGGTGTATACAAAAAAAATAACATCACAATTAACAATTAATATGTCTGTTTTTTAACTTACTACTATATCATTCTTTTATTGCAAAATTAGGTTCTTCCATGTACAAAATAACAAATGCGCGCTTTTCTGTTATAAGGTTACGTTTTTCCCAACAATTTCTTAAATCTTTTATTGCCATTAATTAAGTGCAATTAAAAATTGCTTCATTCGAGTACGTATAAGCAAGGGTATCTGTCTGTTTGAGGACAATGAATTGATTTGGTAATTTCTTGAAACAATGAAAATGAATTACTAAATTAAGAAAATCGTATTAATTTCCTACATCTAAAATAAAATCATTAACGGAATACAGATGTATTTAAAAATGTGAAATATTAAATGCACTATTAAAAGAAAAAAATTGAAAATCACACTTATGGGGATTAATAATGGACGAGGTGTTGGAGGATCTCAATCGAAAGGGATTTTATACACAAGGCTATGGCGGACGACTTCTCATAGTCGGAAACATAACAAAGATGTTGAAGTGGATAAATGATTAGAGTAGAGCTTGTCAGTTATAATACTCTTCATCAAGGAAAGATATTTGACTGGTCTTTCTGAACCAATATTAGGGGAGATGTGCATTCGGCTCTCCAGGAAGGTAAAATATTGGTGTGTATCTGAAATGCACAATTGGGAAAAGTAGTAAGGCACATTGTGTGTCGTCGGTAGGGCCTGGGTACTGAAGTCGATGATGGATGGATGCGATCGACAGTTAAGACCTAGGATATTTATGGATCTGTGGTATGGTGTCAAAAAACACGACAGACTACAGCGAGGAAAAAACTGAATAAAATCCAGAGATTGGCCTGTTTGGGTGTAACGGGGAATATGTCATAGGCCTCGACAGCTGCGGTAGAAGTCATGCTCACCTCTTCATATAGAGGTGGAAAGAGAAGCAAGGTTAGCAGCATATCGACTCAAGAATCGACAACTGGATAGGTAGAATTATTTACTTCCATAAGCCATTCGAGACCCGAATAGAGGATCAGAGCAAATGGGAGGAAAAGTTTGATCCCCTGGAAAGATGGAGCCTGGTATGATTTACCAAAACGGTCAGGGGTGTAGGAATATATGGACTCAGGCCTAGATGGAGTGCAAACTCTGGGGAGGTTTCCCACTGCATTTCACACAAAATTTTTGGCGATGATGGCATGTTTAGCAGAGAATATACGTAGACGTTATCAACATACAAACTGATATAAATATTCTCTGACAGTCTAGCAGCAATTAAGTCTTTAAACACATACAAGGTAAGTTCAAAACTTTTGTGGGAATATTTACAAATGCTGACTGAACTGGCTACCACTAATACAGTTAGACTGTGTTGGGTGCCAGGATACAAATGCATTGACGGAAATGAGAAAGTGGATGAACTTGCTAGGAAGTGATCCGAAACAGATTTCATTGATCCGGATCCCTTCTGTGGCATATCTGAGGTAAGGGGCGCTCTGGGCCAATGGATAAGTTCGAATGTAGTAAATACTGGGCTTCTAGACCAGGGCAAAGCCATGCGAAGGCACTTATGGAGTCTTTTGCAGAAATGAACGAATGAGTACGCAGCTTGAATAAAATTTGGCCCAGGAAAATGACGGCATTTATATCGGGACACTGTCATTTTAGGAAACATCTATCCAAGCTAAGGCATGTAGAAGTTGGGCCTGCCAAGGATGTGACTTGGCGGAAACTTCTTTGCATATCCTGGGCGAATGACTCTTTTAGGAAACCCCTTTCTGGAACTCAAGGAGCTGAGAGAAGTGTCGACAAGGAAGCTTTTGGACATCAAAAGGATAAAGCTACTTACTGAATACGTTTGAACGCACAACTATAGGAAGTAGAAAAAAAGAAGAATTAGGCAAAAGTTAACTTAGAAGCGAATAAGTAATTATTTACTTTGTTTTGTTTAAAATAGAGAAATAAAAGTAATTATTAATTTAAAGATTATAAGAAACAAAAAGCTGAAATATTTCAATCATTTAATTCTCAAAAAACAAAATTGTACGATTTTAGGGAATGTGTTTTTAAGAAAACAGGTTAAAATGACTTGGTAATAGTATAATCCTTTATTTTGCAACAATAATAAAAATGACCTCATTAAATAACATATAAATTTGTGTTTATCATAAAATCGTTTCAAAATAGAGTTATTTCATACAAGCATTTTAACGTGTACAACGAATTTCTATACAAATAGACAATTGCAATGGAATATTCACCTAACCTTACCACGGTTGTTTACCATTACATTTACATAATTTCTTATTGTCATTATTTATAGAACACCGTTTAAAATGTTGTCATTAAAATTTTAACGATTTTAATTATGTATTTACGGATAATTATGTATATTTTCATTGCTAAACAACATAAAAACTAGGTTTCGCATCTAGTGCATTTACAAATTGCTTCTCGAACCGTAAAAAAAATAGAATATGAATATGTTTCATAAATGAATAAAATATATAGAACAAAGAATGTAGTATAAAATTATTATATTTAAACGAATGGATACTTATTACAATTAAATGTTATAAAAGCCTGTCCTTCTTGGATAGGATATTTGAAAATGTTCTGTTTCGTTAAAAAAAAAGTTTATTTACGTTCCGTAATTGCATTTTGTCTCATTATTTACAATTACTATCCATGTCCAAGGAAAATAATTGAGCAATACGGAAAATATGTAATATATATTTTGTTCAAGGAACTCTCACACCATATGCATAACATTTCGTAAGTTAATTGGACGATTTTTTGTAAAACCCTCAACGATGTCGGATTTGGGTAATAAATGTTTTCTACAAATCATATAAATACAATGAAAATTATATACAAATTCAAACATTTAGATCATAAAATAGTTTAAATAACTGTTACTTACTGATATTTTGTTAATTTTATAATTACACCTACATAACACAAATAGAATGTTTAAAAATGGATGCATCTAATTCGGGACTGATTCGAAATAAACTGTCGAGTTGTTTATAAAATTGGAACAAGTGGTGGTGTGTTAGACAAGGGTGTGACAAAATTTGAATTACAAAAAATTATCACTCTTAATCTATGTCAAATATAGAATGAATCAAAATTTGTAATTGTCACGTACTTCAGAGTAGACGACGAAAGCTGTAAACACCTTTTATTGAAAAATTACACTAAAAATATGTGAAATTTAAAAACAAATGCAAATTTACAATTTTAATTTTGCAAGTTCTTTGTCTAGTAGGCCAACCAATAGAGATTTTTTGGCACTCTTAAATATTACAGCAAATTTCATGTATTACCTTTTGAAAAATACTTAGTAAATGAAAAACCAAGTGATTTCCCCAGCAAAGTCGTGAACAATTTTTTTAAACAATAAAAACTGCAAAAAAAATATTATTTTTGTTTTTTTTTTATAATATCTCGAAAAATAATGATGGAATCGTCTTATTCTCAATGGGGCTTTTGTAGAGAATTAAAAAAAAACTTATAAAATGGTATTTATTAGTGATGTAACGAATACCAGTTTTTAAGCATTCGCGAATGCGAATGCGAACATCTGTTGTTGACATTCGTGAATGCGAATACGAATATTCAGTTTTTAAATCTAGCGCCGTTTATCTATGATTCAAAATATGCCGCGCGCGACGCACATAATATTTCCGGTGACAGCGGCGTTAGAGGCTAAAGAAATTAGCGTTGTTAAGTTGGTAGAACGGTATTTTTGTATGATTGGAATTTTGTTTTGTTTTCGCTACCGGCTCGGATGAGTTTGTGAATTGTAAGGTTAGACTGTTGTTAGTTATTTCTTAACTTTTTTGTTTAATTTACCTAATATTGTTTTCACATTCTGTATTTTTCTTTTTTTTCTTTATTTTTCCACGTTCATATTCGCAAAATATTCAAAGATATTTGCGAATGCGAATATCATAAATCAAACGAATATTCGCGAATGCGAATACGAATGCGGATATTCGTTACATCACTAGTATTTATGCGACTCGATCGGTTCACTTTTTACAGAGACAATCCGGAAAAACCTCTAAAATAGACCGGATCGTTTCGGGCGACTTTCAAGGGCATTTTTAGCATATTTCCCATCACCTAGGCGAAAATCCGAGATATACAAATTGGAGATTTTGTCGTCTACTGCTGTTTTCAGAATATAAATCGGACCATTTTTGATAAATCGCCACGCTGTGCAAAAAATACCCTATTGTTTATAATGCAATTGTGCAAAAACTATGTATCGGACAGAAATCATCTTGCGTACGATTAAACTACATATTATTATCTGTCATTTTCCGCAAGATTGTTTTTTCAGCTTCAAATTTGACGGAGTTATGAATTTTTGAAAAAAGGTCTATTTTAGAGGTTTTTCCGGATTTTCTCTGTAAAAAATGAACTGATCGGGTCACATAAATACTATTTTATAGGTTTTTTTTATTCTCTACAAAAGTCCCACTGAGAGTAAGACGATTCCATCATTATTTTTGTAGATATTATAAAAAAAAACAAAAAACAAGTCATTTTTTGCAGTTTTTATTATTTAAAAAAAAATTGTTCACGACTTTGCTGGGGAAATCACTTGGGTTTTCATTTACTAAGTATATATTTTTCAAAAGGAAATACATGAAATTTGCTGTAATATTTAAGTGTACCTAACCTCGCGCTATTGGTTGGCCTATAGTGTATTGTTGTATTAAATGTTACTTCATTTATACAGTATGGTACAATTGAAAGGCATATATTCATTATTTCGTAAATCGGTGGCTTTGAACAAAAATCCTGAAACAGGTAAATTTTTATTAATTTTTTCTCTGTAATCTTCTGGAGAATTGCAAATTATAAATTTAGAGAAAGAAATGAATTCTTAATATGTTATTTAAACAACCATAAAAAAGCGATTATAAACAACTAAAATTTTTTTTAAGAATTTTTTTTTTAATGGTAATATACTCTAAAGTTCTAGTCTAAAGAATGAAATGAAAAAAAATTTGGAAAAATATGTAATTATTGCATTTGTTTATAAAAATGATTTAAACAAATGTACTAAACAAATTTTAGCTAATGTTTGTTAATGTCAGTTTCTAACAAAAAAAAAACAGAGCCAATATTATTTTCCTTTAAAAAAAATATTTCAACTACTTTTTATTAATTTTTAATTTTTTGTATTTTTTTGAACTAAGAAAATTATTAACTGATGAGTTATAACTATTTAAGATATTGCAATAAGATGATCTCCTTAAGTATAGTTGTTAAAAGGTTTCCAAAAAGCGAAATAATTTTAGCACCTTTTTTTAAACAATTATCCGTCTATGAATGTTAACGTGAACTCTAAAATTTTTAGTTAATTATTTACTGAAAAATCGATGAAAAATTTTTTTCCTGACGGATTTTTTTTTATTAAAGTGCAAGTAATACGATAATTTTTTGATGTCAACATTTAATATCAAATCGGTTTCTCGGTGCATTGCTTTCGACGCTAAAAGCCCTATTTTCAACATTAAATTAAAATTATAACTATGTAATGACGATAGAGGTTCGGGAGTTGAGACATTTTGTAGGAAATTTCCTCTCCTTTTAGATATTTTTTGACGCTAACGCTCATATTTTTCGACTTATTTTCACAAAACTGAACCCCTTTTTTAAATCTTTATTTGTTTATTCCTTTTGCAACTATTTGTGAGCGAATACGATTTTTATGCACATTTTTCTAGACGTTATCACGAATAGAATGAGCCTTCAAACCATCTCTTAACTCGAATTATCAGTATTTTTCACAATTTTGAAAATGTTAGGTAGACTATGAACTGGCTTCTAAACATAGATGATTTATGGCTTCAGCAAGTTGATGCACCTCTACACTATGCTGTATTGGTAAGAAACGACTTGGACAACGTCTTTTTAGATAGGTGGACAGGGCGAAGAGGATCAACTGATTTAACTCCTCTAGTTTTCTTTTTACGGGGTACTTACAATTAAACTATACCAAAATAAACCACAAAACCTAGATGCATTAAAAGAAGGTATTCGGACGGAGATGGCATAAATAACTCCGAAAGTTATAGACAAAGTTAAATATAACTGAGGTCATTAATTTTAAAATCTATTGTAAGTTGGGTTGTTAAAAATACATTTTCTGTTGTAATTTTAGAACTTTTTTTGGCACTATACAAAATTCTATTACCTAAACTTCTCTATATTTAAAAAAACATCGATGACGTCATCACTGTCACATAGATGTAAAAAATTAAACAAATATCTCGCAGAATATACTTTTAAAAATAAAAAACCTGTTTCAGGATTTTTGTCCAGTCACTGATTTACGAAATAATGAATTTATTCTTTTTATTAAATAACTGTATTAATTACTCATATTTTACAATTAAAAAAAATTAGCTTTACATTTATTTTTATTCTTAAAAATTGACCTGAAGATGAGTTGTATATTGTAGACCCCCTAGTTGTTATTTTACAAATTGAAGGACTGTGATAAATTATCTTTGATTTTTTGAAAATTTAGGAATATGAATTCACATTTTTCCATTTTGAACTTACATCTTACAATGTTTTTTTTTTTTCAAATACGAAATGAATACGATCCAGACCTCTACACAGAACATTAGTTTTAAAATTTGGCTCACCCCATATCTGCACCAACCTATTTACAGAAATAAACAGAGAGAGAATACAATCCCATAAACTCCATAAAGTTATATTTATGAACGCGGAATAAAACTGGTCAACGACCCCGAACGTATAAAATACCCCTTTCCATCAGGTGGTCATTTCCTTATGGGGTACATTATACACAATTAGAATGACAATATTTTTTTGCCCGTATATGCATGTCGCTTCTGACGGTTGACGTTCATACTGGTTTGCGTTAAGTAATTAGCTTAGGTCCATTGAATTAAACCGCCAATTCATGCACTAATTCACACAAATAAAATGAACACAGACCAGGATCGTACAATGTAAAGGCGCGGAACTGTAATTATATAGCCCATTAAATATGTATGGAATTAAGAAATAGACGATAGGCAGTTCATAGTGTAAAACAATATTATATTCTATTAATCGCATTTTATAAGCAATTAACAATTAACAATTTTATCTATTTCTTATGCTATAAACTAATACGTATAATTTTCACAATAACGCCATCGAACAATTGGCTCATTAAGTCATATTTAATTTATAACTTGTTTTTACATTTTCGCATGCAGTTAGCAGTATCCGTGACGTCACACCACTCGACTGGCTCGACACGACAACGTCAATACGCTAATACACTAGTCACAAAAATTAAGGGATATTAAAAAAATTCAAAATGTTTGGATGATTTTCAAAGAGCTGTAACTTGAGGGGAAATGGTCGTAGAGAGAATAAAAAAAAGAAAATTGCAACTTCAATCTTCTAGTTTTCGGATCTTGAGTTAATTTTTTTTTAGCTCAGCGGATTTTGATCATAAGAAAACCAACAAAAAAATTCCAAATGTTTGCTTGTCCTTAAAAATAAGGTCTTTAGCCTTTAATAATTTTTTTTTGGTAATTTCACCGTAAGTTCTTTTAGATAATTTAATTCCCTTCAATTTGAGCTGTTTTAGAACCCTGTACGATGATTTGTCGTTGAGTTATCGTAATCGATCAATTACTCGCGAAATAATGATCGTACTGAAAATCCAAGTAGGGTTTTGAAAACTGCAAAGTATTCTCGTAGTAGCAATTATTGTTTTATGATGAAAAAAAAAAAATCGAAGTGGTTGGAAAAAGTAAAAAAAATGCATATTTAGGAATATTTGAATAACTACAAATAATGAATAAACTAAGGATATTAATTGTAACTTTTCAACCTCAAAGTGTCCTGAAGAAACCCTGATAGTTTCAAAGCGCTGCGATTTTTTTCCTAATGCCCGGAATGTTTAAATTTGTCGTTTTTGCTGAAAATCAATGTAACGAGTAATTTTTCACTAGTTTTATAATTTTTTTTTAAGTTGAGAATGTTTTTTTAGCAATAATCCGTGTTTTCTTCATAAATAAACGTTAATTATTGTAAAAAAATTAAAAAAAGTTTTTTGTAGATTTCTTTTGATCGCTGTAATTGCCTTAATTTAAAATGCCAGTTTAAAAATTTATTAAAAAAAAAGTTGATATGCCGCCAATGGACGTTTACATAAGCTTTTTTCAAGTTTTTTTTAAAATTAACCCAAAAACTTCTTTCTGGAAATTCGATTTTTTTTTTTCGATAAACATAAAAACTGTTTTTTTAAGAAAGCTTATATGTAAACGATTTAGACTTAGGTAGGTATGTAATAATTTTATAAACATAAAAAATCAATCAATATTAAAATGTGTAATGATGTATACTTTTTAATTAGGTTTGTTATATTAAATTTGTTCGTTTTTGTCTGTTTCCATAGAGATAACATGTGATGTATCTATGAGAGACTCAGCCAAGTTTGTGGGCTAGCCGTAACGAGTGATATGACGTCACAACAGTGCTTCCGTGTGTATTTCTACACCCCATTCTCATGGGGTGCAGGAAAAAAGTTATTATTATTCTCATTTCGAATTATGCTGCAGAACGATGTAGTTTGGGGAAGTTTGTGCACTAGAATTATATTTATAGCAGTTGTAAAAACAAATACATAATGGGTTCTATCAAATAATAATTCTTTTAGTGCTTTTTCACATTACGTTACTGGAATCGCATCCCGAAAACTACTTCAAAAGAATTGGCTCCAAATGCCACGAGACTTCCTATCCAGAAAAGGTTAAAAGCATAGACGCGATACTCGTGATAGTGCACAGTTCAGTTGAGCAGACGTGAAGTCCAGTGCAGAAGAAAATGATGTTACTTCTACTATCATTAAAGTCGGCGAAAAACTAGCATTCATCCACTAAAATAGTCCATAAGGTACCTATATATTATTTATTGTTTCCAAACTTATGGTAAGTCTATAAAAAATTCTTTAATTACTATGGCATGGTAAGTCTATAAAAAATTATTTAGTTACTTTGGCATTTTTATGTTTTCTTCAACGAATTTTTGGAATACGTACAGACTGATATTTCTGCAGAAGGGTCAATATGAACAAAATCACTACACTGGAAATAAACTTTATTAGACTCTAAGCTAAATGAAATGTTATTGTTAAAATTATGTTTTTATTAGGAAACTGTTAAAATAACAACAATGATATCCATTGTTGAGAGCAATGAGGTTGGAAGGTATAGAGAACAAAAACTACATTTAATCTTCATAAGGGCTGTCCATTTTTCGATACTAGGTAACTTAGGTGTATTCTGAATAAAAATTATTAACGTGTGATTATGTTGATTGACTATGTATAAAAGTCTTCTGTACCTTAGCATCTAATAGGTGATGTTTGATATGAAGTTTAGTAATTTCTGCGACCTTATCAAGGATTAGATTATCAACTTCATTTTAAATGCATCTTCTATGGCGATAGATCTGACTTTATTTTCTGTACTACCGCCTGAGATTTTTTGGAGTAGCTTTCTAAAAATCGTAGCTGACTACACTCCTTGAGTCTACAATCGCCTAACAAAATATATACACAAACTAATGCTAAGATTTGTTTTTTGTAAGGGATTAAATTCGGTTCTCCCCAAACATTTTTCTGGTTGTGCTACTTCAAACTGCGCATTCTGGACATTTATTTGAATTTTGTTTACAAACCATCACACGAAATGAAATCACATCTAGGAAAGCTAGAGGAATTTCCATACTCCACAGAAACAGTTGTGTGTTTCTGTAGATATAAAGCAGGATCGATTCCTCCAACAAATACATAGTTTAAAACCACTTTGATATTATACATATTTGCGTGCCGACTTATATATTTTACAATTTGATCTATTATATCCCTTTAAGTTTCTCCTTTTTTGGAAAATAAAACAATATCTACTAGATAGACATAATTGTTTTACCATAATAATCTCCTGTTCATTTGAAACTTACACTTTTTCCGAGATAATGGATGAATATTGCCAGAAAAAAATTATTATAATAATAATGCTAAGATTAAGATGTTGGAGGAGATAGAGGGAATAATGAATGCAATTTATCTGCGCAAAGGCTGTCATTTTCCGTTGAGAAATTATTTTAAAACAGACTAAACTTGTAATATAACTGTACAAATGAACTGTTCAACAACAAAATAGTGTAGTGGGTTGTGGGTGAAAGGAGTGGGAAGGGAAATTGGCAGCTTGCGCACTAGTATATATCTTATATGTGAAATTCAAAACCAAACGCTTAAGAGTGACTAAATTCTCTGGAATAAGATACGACAGAATTGCCAAAATAAATGTAATGGCAGTTCCTATTTCTACAATTTTTATTCATTGTCATAGCCCCACTTCAATATCATTTTGTGGAATTTGAAAGAAGTTGTATAAACAAAAAAGTAATTATACTATTTACTGGTTTTATTTCACACATATTTTATATTTACGCTATCGTTTATTCAACTTTGTAACTGTAAAGGAATATGTGTATGTGGTACGTGTATTTTTTTAAATATCCGCTTTTCTGTAAAAATTCATTCAAATATACAAATTGGAAAGTTTAAAAACCGAACTCTGTTTGATTTTGACGAGAAACAACTTTATAGATTTTTAGGAATTGCCGATGACGGGCAGCTGATATGTTGATGAAACGGGAACGCTTCTTTGCCCAGTAAGTTTGAGGATGTGGGGCTACACAGTTAATGGTTAAAAATAAAAGTGACTGCTCTTGCACTAATAAACCAACTTCCGGTTCCAAGCCAAACCAAGTTGGAGGAAATGAATAAGCACATAAACTAATTAATATCCTGTTTATAAAAAAATGCAAAACTTTCATATTTGTGTTTAAACTATAAAGCTGATTGGACAGGATTCATATTCCCTTTATATAATGCCAACTGCGACTAATTAACCTGGCACTGAAATTATTAAAACAGAAAAAAGAACAAATATAGATACGTATTGAAAGTAATTAAGTATTAGTAGTTTCTGAAACAATAGAGAGTTAACACAAAAAAATTGGTATTTTTTGGTCAATCTTCGTATTTAAAACTCTGTTTTATGTCAAATTTCTCACACATCTTATGAAATTAGGGCTTGTTAGCACCATTACTATTTTTTTTATTGGTTATCATGTTCTTTCGGAATGCCTCAAGATTATTCTAATCATTGAATAGACTATATCTAACTTTACAGTTGAAATATCTTCAAGGTGCAAAATTGTCACAAATATTTTATATCTCTCTTTTTTAAGTATAATGAAATTCAATAATAACAAATAAGGAAATCATTGTTCATTTAAAATCCGCCTCCCTTTAACTATGGAAAATATCTGTTTTCCTTGGTAATACTATTTCTTTGTGTTGGCCTCATTTCTTTAATACTCAGGAAAAATTCTAAAACAATATTGTACCAACTCGTATATAACCTACCCTGCGGCTGGTAGGCAGTTGATTGAGTCACGTAAAGTTGCAATATTACACATGTTTTTTGGTGCGTTTTTTTCTTAAATGTTATTATATTAAAGTTAATTCTTTACACAATGATTGCGTTGTATGATATCCTCGGCCTTGCTACGGAATTTATTTTTTTGTAAAATATATTATTATTCACAGGAATTATTCCTTCCTACACCACACAATTTGCGCTTTATTTAAAAACTCTCATTCGTTATTTCCTTGCTTTGTTTTGTACCGAACTATGAAGGGTGCCACTAGATGTAATTTCTATATTACAAATTGTATTTATATATTTTCCAAGAGAAAAAACAACCTCTAACCTCCAGGTTTTCGGGTAATACCTACTTCTCGTTGCTATTAAATTAAATATCAATAATAAATCAATAGATCGTCAGCTGTACACATGGAAACTGTAATTAATTTGTTTAATTAACGAATTTCCGGCAGCCAGCCAATGCACTAATTAACCAGTTAGTAAAATGATTCACTACAGTGTGTAATATATTTTTCTCACGGTTTAGTCGACACAAAAATATTTTTCTTCTTAAGGCGAAAATTAAATATTTTTTAATGTTTTTTGCATGACCCTTTTTAGCAATGAACGTAATTTCAACGGAATATATTTTGTACATAACTAAAGCTAAACCTATACAAAAAAATTAGGTGATTATATTTTTCTTGAACTTCTATGTGACGGCGGCAATTTTGAATACATAGTTTGCATGTGTTGCTATGTGGAAACACCGTGTATTACAGTTCATTCTGAATCAAACTGAACATAAAATTATATACATAATTAGCTGCCAACCCTGAACAGGCCGATTCTATTATCAAAACTAAGTAAAAAAGTTCATATGAACATGGGTCCGGAAATGCTTCCTAAGGGCACAGGGACCCATTGAAGAGGGAGGAATGGAAATAATTTTTTTGCAATATCTGTCAATCGCGTTGTGATAAATGAATGAAATTTGGTATACACAGCTAAATTTTGATGAGCAATTTGATGGACTAATCCATTTATTTCCACAAGGTCCATTGGGGTGGGTACGGGGGGGCCCTTGGTACTTTGCGTGTGTAACTTTTTCATCTTTGACTTTTTAACAAATTGGACAGCAAATTCCGTTTTCCCGAACTGTTTTACGTTAAAAAGGTACTCTTGTTTCAAATCGTTATCTTTAACGGTTTCTGAGAAAATCGCTCTTGAATTAATCCCACTTTGGTCAATTTCATAGTAATTTAAACAAAAAATAATAATAATAATTTAATACGTAATCAGTAATACACATTATTGATGTAGAACAATTATGATATGATGATTTGTTTATGGCTTTTGCGATGGTAATGCTGCGCGGCAGAACGCGAGTACGGCAGAAGGTTTCCAAACAGAAGGCTGACATCAAGGAGGACATTCCTCACTGTATTCCGCAATTTAGCTGCAACCGTCACTTTTCGAAGGGATCATAAGATGGAAACTTAATTTTGATAACAGACAACAAGCTATTTTAAAAACTGTTCAAAAAACCCTCCACCTTCTCTGATACAAAGTCTTGCCCTACGTGTAACACTTCTCGAAGCTATTAAGATGCTAAAACGGTTTTGACGAATTTCATTGGCTGCATCATTGATACGCTGCAGCAATTCCTCACGGGTATCGACTTCGGTGGCGTAAACTTTTTGATTTAGATATCCCCAGAAAAAGAAGTCCAGCGGGGTTAGGTCGGGAGAACGCGGCGGCCAAGCTACCGGTCCGTGCCTCCCTATCCACCGTCCAGCGAAATTTTCGTTTAGGAAATTTAGAACATTGCGACCACTATGTGCCGGGGCTCCATCGTGTTGAAAAAACATGTTACGTCGTAAATTTAGAGGCAGATCATCGAGAATTTGGGGAAGATTTTCTTGAAGTAAGTTTAAATAAAGATTTGAATTGAGACGTTGTGGAATTTCAATAGGTCCAATCAGAGTGTCGTGAATTATTCCCGCCCATAAATTTATGGAAAACCGTTGCTGGAAGTTTGTTCTCCGAACAACATGTGGGTTCTCTTCTTCCCAATAATGAGAATTATGAAAATTTAATTTTCCATTTCGGGTAAAAGTAGCTTCGTCACACCACAAAATTTTGGAAGCTTGCTCGTTGTCCAGCGACAAAATCCAGCGACAAAATTGCATACGTGGCGCAAAATCTTCTGGTATCAAGCCATGTACACGTCGATAGTGATAGGCATGTAGACCTTGTCGCTTTAATATTCTTCCAACCTGAAATGTTAGTAGCACATCTAATCAATTCTGTTAAGGAAATCTTTAAGATATGTAGTACCGTTGGCCGAGGAACATTTATTTGCCTTGAAATGTTCCGTATGCTAGTCGTAGGATCTTGTTCAATAGCGTCAAGGACCTCCGCTTCCCTATTAATCCTGGGACGTCCTTGACCCGGTGCCTTTCGAAAAGTGGCGGTTGCAGCTAAGTTGCGGAATACCGTAGGGAATGTCCTCCTTGATGGCAGCCTTCGGTTTGGAAACCTTCTCCCGTACTCGCGTTCTGCCGCTGCAGCATTACCATCGCAAAAGCCATAAATAAATATCATATCAACTAACTCTTGTCCCGTAAACTCTTCCATTTTTTTCGCTTAGAACTATTAAATTGGCAATCGGGTTGACAATACTTTGACATAAGAATACCTTGATAATTTTGTTTAAATTACTATGAAATTGACCAAAGTGGGATTAATTCAAGAGCGATTTTCTCAGAAACCGTTAAAGATAACGATTTGAAACAAGAGTACCTTTTTAACGTAAAACAGTTCGGGAAAACGGAATTTGCTGTCCAATTTGTTAAAAAGTCAAAGATGAAAAAGTTACACACGCAAAGTACCAAGGGCCCCCCCGTACCCACCCCAATGGACCTTGTGGAAATAAATGGATTAGTCCATCAAATTGCTCATCAAAATTTAGCTGTGTATACCAAATTTCATTCATTTATCACAACGCGATTGAGAGATATTGCAAAAAAATGATTTCCATTCCTCCCTCTTCAATGGGTCCCTGTGCCCTTAGGAAGCATTTCCGGACCCATGTTCATATGAACTTTTTTACTTAGTTTTGATCATAGAATCGGCCTGTTCAGGGTTGGCAACTAATTATGAGAGACCCTGTATACGAGTAGCATTTCCATCTCGAGATGAAATGAATTTGTCCACATACGAAAAAAACGACTTTTCATCTCATGGCAAAATACAATTAAAATGGCCAATTTTGCAAATTTTTCGTGGCTTTTAATTACAATTCAATAATAAGGATAAAAGAATAACATTGGTTTTATTAGTTATAATTATGTACATTCTAGAATTCTGACATTTAATTTTAAAAATTAAATAAAAATTACCTAGACGAGGTCTGTTCAGAAAATAACCTAACTTTTGAATTACGTGCTAAAGTAGATTTTTAATGATATGCTGTTAGCTGTTGGCAGGATTGCGTTGCGCATAACCTCCTCTGTAACCACATGTTCCAGGATTGTTGATATCTCATTTAATTTTCGTGATATTATTATTTGAGTGCAACGTGCAAACTGGGGAAACGGAAACGTTTCAATTTTTGAAACAAGCTTATGGAGATGAAGCTCTGAGTCTTACGGAATGTTACGAATGGTTTTCACAATCTAAAAGTGGTCTTCGACTTCAACTTCAAGAAGAGCGCCAGAAGAAAGGGCCCTAGCCGGCGGGGCCCAACCAGGACAAAAGGAGGTCCCACAAAGCGCCTACACCGGCCGCATTTGCGGTCGGGGTAGACGACGGATGGGGCCCACCTACGAAGGCTGTCCACTGTCCAGGCCTACACGAGATGAGGCAGGATAAAGAGGGATAATCCCCCTCGATCCCAAATCATTGAGGTCAATTTCTAGACATGGAAAAATGACGCGGCACGACTTCATGATGGCTCGCACGTTCAGAAAGTCAAAGATCTAGTGCGTGCAAATCGCCGATTGACTGTCAGGGAAATTGCAGAAAAGGTTAGCATCTCAATAGGGTCATGCCATGAAATTTTGACTGAAAAATTGAACATGCATCGAGTTGCGGCATTTGTTCCTCGTTTGATGACCGAACTACAGAAAGAGAATATCATGTGGACGTTTATTGGCAACTCCTTGAAGAATCCAATGACGATGAAACATTCATTCAAAGGATCATAACGGGAGACGAAGTCTGGGTTTACGGCTACGACATTGAGATGAAAGCTCGATCATCACAATCACATCACATTTTTTAACAATCAGGATTAATTTTTTCCAATAAATTGGCCTATTTACTAAAACGTATAAAAAAAGTACCACAATTACAGCAAATTGTGACAATTTGAACATTTTATTGGGTCTAAAATTGTTAAATGTAAAATCTGTTTCAAGTATTTCCGATATAGCCACGTTGGGAAAAGAATATTACCCGCGTTTTTATTATGATGATTTCATTCATTTCATATTCATGTTCTATTTAATGTAGTTTTAATATATTCGTCGTGTCAAAGCAGTACATGCTTTTAGGGTGACTAACCGATTTTCAAGCCACGAAAAATAATTTTCCAACATCTGCATTTAATCTAAGTATGACTCACTCCGGCAGGAGAGACGTAATATTCCAATTACTATGAAGGATAGGTGTATACAATTTACTCATTTTTTTTCCCGATCACCGTTTCCTATATGTCGTACACTGACAAATGTTCTTGCGTAAAACTCTCCAATTGTATACAATTACAATTTATTACACTTTTCTATATTTGTCTTTTTTTTGTTATGATCATAATTCATACGCCGAACATCTGCTACATTTTCTTCAAGGTTAGACAAACGCTTTTTATTACAAATAAATTGCATACGATACCTAGCTGCTAAAAAATTAACGTTTATTATAATAGCCACCTCAAAATATCTTCTGTTAGAATATTATATTGTGTAACGAACAAATGGCCTAGCAACATCCTGGACATGTGCAGATATAATCGACAACAAGTGCTTCCTGTATACGAAATTGTTAACGAGTTTTTGAGCAGTGTCCAATATTGATTAAAATCCCTTAATGCCTAATAGAATAAAAATGTTAACACCTGCTAACTATACGTTTTATTGGGACTCACGTAGACGAATATTTGTAAGTTGCATATACAGAGTGTTTCTTAAGGTGATGCCATAATTTCAGACGTGTTCCTTGGGTTATTTTAGGTCAAAAAGTGTATTGTCTAAAGTCGCATGTTTCAGAAATACAGTTTTGAAATTTTAACAAATTTTTCAAATACGTCTGAATATGTTTTACGCGGATTGATGAAACTTGTATTAGTGCTTTAACTAATTAAAGGCAAAATTCGCTAAAGTGAAAACACATTAAGGGCATTTGATTCGTATTTGTATTTCAAAGATCATAAATCGAAAATAACCTAAAACTATTTATTTCATAAAAAATATTTACAGGAACTTTTTGTTTCAAATATGATTTTAAATAAAACACTGACCTACAAACTTTTAACTTAATTATTTGAGAAATAAATAGCGGAATTTAAAATGTTTACGCCAATGATCTTTTCCGACTTTTAATGTTTACATTATATTTAAAATGGAATGTTGAAAGAAAAAATTCTTATACATATTAAATTGATCAACTGCATGATGTCTATTTTAAACTTAAAAAAATAAGAACTCGGATATGAATAATTTTTCAAATAAAATGGAGAAATCTTTTTTGTTTGAATACAATTAAAAATTAAAGATCAATGAATTTCCAGAAAACTCAGTAGTCTATATTCTAAAGGTTTCAATGAGGATGCTACCCAGTGTCTCCGTCACTGGTTGATATTTTTGTCTTTAATTAATTACACCACTAGACAAAATTTCATTAATCTACATAAATTATCTTCAGAGATATTTTAAAAAATTAGCATCTTTTTTTAAATTTCAACAGTCTGTATCTCGGAACCCCTGATTCACTAAAACTTTCTGACTTAAAATGATTGATCTAAGAACACGCCTCGAAAGTTATGAAATGGACTTAAAATACACCCTGTATATTAATTAGGGAATGTATATACATACTATTTGTTTGAAGCTAATTATCTGTAAACAGAGCTCAATCAGTTATTGGGTCTTTTTATGTGTGTTGTACCCACCCAAAATGAAAAACATTCTGGTTTGACCAAATATATGAAATTATATTTTTTAATGTTATACAGGGTGTAGTTAAAATGCTTGGCAAAATTATAATGGCGGATTTTACGTCATAATTTACCAAACGAAGTTCTTATAAACCATTGGCAGAAAACGTTTTATATTCGATATACAGTGTTCAAAATTAATATCTGGTTTATTTCAAGTTACAAAAGCCAACAGAACCCCTTCTAAATACCTAATACTAAATTTGTTCCATAAATAATGGGTTAAATAAAAAATTATTATTATACTATTTGGTGTTTTGACTCTAGCAATAATTGCTTGGACAAAGATTAACATTTTGTCTCTAGCAATATGAAGTAATAATATATTTTTGGAATGTTCAAATTACTTATTTTAAATAATTTTCTAATTTTTTACTAATTTAAAAAAAAAATTCTGTAATTTAAAATAGTAATGATGAAATTGTAAGAATAGGATTAGTTTTAATTTGTTAACATATTTTAAGAAATTGGGGTTATATTTTGATTGAAACATATGGTGCCAACAGTGTTCATAATAAAAATCTTTAAACATGATTTAAATTGACCCTGATTCCGTTTAAATTTTTTATCAACTAAATACAAATTGTCCTTTTCTCTTTGCCTTACTAGATCATTCTCATAAATAAGTAGCACTAGCTTTGTTCGTAGAGAAATTCAAGACAGTTTCCAACAGGCAGATGTATGCGCATTCCGATATAATGCGGTTGAAAATTGAAAATTCATTGTTTCGAATCAAATACGGTCAATCAAAACTTGGGATCTGGACTTGGATCAAGAGTAGGACACGCTCTCTTGAATTTATAAAACGCCATCTCGATGTTTTCAACTGACCATTTTTCCTCTGTTATTGTTTGTTTGCACTTTTTTGTGCTTCGATAATTTTCCTGTCCTTGGACAGTTTCGGCGCTTGGATTTCGATTTCTAATCGACGCTGTCTGGGTTCTGGATGCCTGTAGCGGCAGGCTCCATGTTCAGATCAAATCAGTATCAGAAACGGTTACACTGTGTCGTGACATGAAAATTTACCGAAAACCTCTTAAAATTAGAAAGAAATATATTTGTATGTATTTTTATTCGTTTTTTGTGCCACATTTTGTACGGTCCTATGTTTCAGACACTGTCTGTGGACAACAAAAATATTTGATAGCCGTTTTGTGTAACACACAAGATGTCGGCAGTTTTGTTCGCAAACAAGGACGGGCAATATTTTATTTTATTTTTATGGGACAACTTTCTTGTTGTCTGGAATTTAGGATACCTATACCAACACGCACGGATGACGTCTCAGCTATATGTGAATAGCTCGCTGTGAAAAAACACTGTCACGAACAAAAGTAACTCCTATTCTGAAAGTTTGTTCAATTTGAAGGTAGCAAATTAAATTTACTCGCCAAACGGTGAAATTATTTAACCGCAATGCGAAGGATACATAGCTACAGAGCAGAATAATTATTTTGACTGATTCATGTTCGTAAAATGTAGTTATGTATACAAAATCCATTAAACATATTACCTCTTAAAAAAAATGTAATACATTTTGAATTTCAACCAAGTGAATAATGAAACAGTTTTTTAACTCCTAACTTTAATAATTAAAATATGGAACAAGCTGGAACTGGCACCTGGACATGATAGTTTATAGATTTAGGGTAGATAACAAAATGTATTATTAACGTTCGTTTCTGACACTATCACACTTTCGCCTATCGCGAAAGATAGTAATAATTGTTGCACAAATAATTTTTAGCTGTTACCAATGATCGGTATGCTTATGCAATACGTTTTGCTGATAAAAATGTGTTTTATGTCGTTTTAAAAATAATGTTGGCAAACAAACAACTATTGCTTTGCTTATTGGGATATTTTCATTTTTGCGATCTTATTCTAGAAGTGCTTATTCCTGGTGCAAAGTAACTGATAAACGGGAACGGATTATTTGATTTCTATAAATATAATTCAAGAAGTTCCGTGGAATGTAAAAGTAAATATTTCAGTATTGCATTAATAATAAAGATGACTTAAAAACTGAAGCATGAGAAAATTTCCACCAGTTACTAAAATATTAAGAAAACGACTACTAACGCAATTTAAGTAATAGGTCAGTTAATGTACATACAGGGTGATTCACAACTTATCCAAAAAAAATTGGGAATAGATGCGGCATGAGAAATGGAGTCAATATTGTAAAAAAATTTTTTGTAAAATCCTTAGTTTCTGAGAAAAAAATTATTGAAGTTATAGCACATTAAACCACTACATAGCTGGACAACTGTAGTCTCTAGCGTCATTCGCATTACGCGTGGAGAGCCATGTGACTCCTAATACTGAAATCCGTCGTTGCGGTAGTTTTTACCTGTTATCTGTGTTATTTACATCAGTTTTTTAGTAGTTAGTGTCAAAAATGGCTTGCGTGTATAGCAACTCAGAGTTGATATATCGTTTTAATTTATGGTGAAGCAAGACAACATTTGTATTATGGTGAAGTATTTGTGTTATGGTGAAGCAAGATATCATTTGTGTTAGTTCGTAGAAAGTGAGTAAGACGGACCCAAATGTGTTTACACGTGAGTGGATAAAATTTTGAACAATTGCTGTTGCAGCATCGGGTATGTCAAATGATTTTATTATTTAAAAACACAAATTAATTTTATTAATTAATAACGGCATAAGCAGTTGAATTTGCCGATATAAAATAGGTGCGATAAAATTCTATTTACATATTTCTTTCCTTGCGAAAGTGTTTGTCCGTTTTTATCACACCGCCATGACGGTCGCATTGTGCTAGGTCAGGTTTTACACTGGACCAGTTTCCAGTGCCGTGCAGAAGTGTATTTTTAAATCAATTTCGAACCGACCTTTTTGATTTTTTCTTTACAAAATTGTATTTGTAAGGGTCCACTGTACATCCAGAATTTTTTTTTTGGATAAGTTCTGAATCACCCTGTATATATTATAACAATGCCTTAATGAAAAAGTATTATTTGAAAGAGAAGGAAAATAAGTTTTAAAAAAGGGCAGGATCTTCATGCGGCAATATGCATGTTAGATTCGAATGCAGCGTCTTTGAAGATATCAGAAGGAATTCGTTTATTTTTTTCTAATTCAGCAATACATTTTAGAAATATCAATTCCGTTTTTTTATAGAACACTTGAGAATTTCTATATATTATTGCTTTGATGAAGAGATTGATGTTTAATAGTATGGCAGATATGGCCAAAAGAATGTACCAAAAACTTATGTGTTATTTGAAGGTTTTTCTGCCTACTGGTTGCTTAGCAACTAATAATCGTTATCTGACACTACGCTTATGGCATGGGCGTTTGGGGAGAGGGGGGCAAGTTGGGGCAGTTGCCAACCCCTGGGGATTTAGTAATAATCCAATATATGTACAATAGTAAATATAAAAGAAATATCCAGTGGCGGCTAGTGCAGAGACTTTGGGGCGCTGCGCCCCCCTAGAAATCTTATGAAACACTTTAAAAAGGAAATGTTAAATTTGTAACGTGCAGTCAATTTAACTCGACTTGCAAAATTCATTTGAAAAACACTGAATACTGGGCTCCTCGTAGCTCGCCCCTAAATCTGTAAAGTGTTTACAACGGTGGTCATGATTACTGTTACGCTGCCATGAAAGATGGAGTGGGAGTAGCGCATTTACTATACAGTTTGGGCGCTGTTTAGTTCGCCCGCAACGTAATATTTGCTATTTGCCGCTATTTTTCTTATTAAAGGTACCTACCTAATTTGTTTAGATGTGGTAAAATTTTGTTATCTACGTATTATTTCTTGTGTGTCTTTTAAAAGATTGTAAAAATTTAAGTTAGATATTAGATTGTAAAGACATTTGCAATCCACTGAAAAATCAATAGTGCGAAAATTACCAAATAATGAAGAAATTATTGAAAGGTTTATTTCGGACAAAAGCAGAAAAATGGACTTTCACTATAGTGTTGTGCACACTTATTTTATATTTCAATAGTACTGAAAATAAAACTATCCAATTATATTATATTTTATTTTATTTTTTTTTCATTAATTTGTACCTACATTTTTTCCACCCCCTTTGGTATTGAAGTCAAGAACCTTCACTGGGAATATCTGTACCGTAATAGCTATGTGTATGTACAAGTCATTGTTTAATAGTTTAACCAAATATAAGTTCATGTAAATTTTTTTGTAAACAAGCTTTTAGTGACATCATTTTATGTTCGGATTCTTGTCAGCAAACCCTTACATTTGATACCCATATCACAGGGGTGCATAAAAAATAACTGGTCTGCCATATAAGCTAACAACCATGCATTGTCATCCAAAGTAAACATGTATGCAAAATTTCAACTCAATTGGTTGAAGATAACTGTTTTCAAAATTCAGTTGCAAGATTGACCCATATTAATAACGCAAGTTAAATAAAAGCTTGTAAATAAATATTATATATTTTTTATTAATGAAGAGGAGATTATGTACCTATTCTAATATTTTAAATTTTTCGCATATGTATAGTATGTACATAACAATTTTATTATTAACAAATGTACTGTTATTTATTATATATTGTTAATTGGGAATATTAGGGTCATTGAGACCACCCAATGTATTGACAATAATGTTACTAATAATTACTGTGTCCATCAAAAAAGGAGAGGTAAATATACATTTTCGACTTAGTGGAAATTTAATAAAAATTTTCTGAATTCGTTTCATCTCATAGGACATTTTTAGGACTTATATAAAAAAATTCTAAAATTTAAAAACTTAATTTCTAAAAACTATACTTAATTTGTTTCAAGTTTTTTTTTCAAGTGAAAAAATTATATTCTTAATGTCAAATATTAAAAATTCAGGGTATTTTTCTATTTAAAAAATATTTATGTATTTTAAAAATCTAGAAATCTGACAAGGAAGGCAAAACAAATTTAAATTTTTTGGAATATAGCCAGGGCCGGATTAAGGGGGAGCTACGGGGCTGTGGGCCCGGGCTACGAGATCAGGGGACCTCAGCAAGATCTGGTAATATTTCTTTTTGTTTGGAATTAAATCAGTGTGTGTGTTCTGAAATTCAATATCATGAGCCCCGGGCCTCACCATAGGTTAATCCGGCTTTGAATATAACAATTTCGTTCATTGGTATTATTTTGTTTTATAGCTGGAATTTAAACAATTTTGCAAGAAATACTATTTATTATTGTTTGAATAGATAAAAAATTGCAAGAGGAGATCTTGGGGTCAGGTGTTTTGGTGTTCTTAGGTTAGTTTTAAGAAGTGAGATAGATGCGAGATTAAGTATAGATGCTGCAAAAAGCGCTGTTGTTTATGTTTTTTGTGTCATTTTTAAAGAAAATACTGTGTGTAGTTTCTGTAACGACCTTCCCGATGGATCTACTACACACAAATATTGTACAATTTTTTTACATGAAATGCAGCTTAAATTTTTTTGCATTAAATGTAGCCTAAATTATTTTATTCCATTAACGAAAATATTACCTATGTAAAAATGAATGATTTGTTTTATTGTTTACTAATAATAAAATAATCTCTGAAATAATAATTAATCGTAAACTACATTATGTTGTTTTTAAACCAAATACGTATATGTGGTTGCCTATCTTGGATATAGTATACTAGACCTATCCAGTAAGTACAAATGATCTACCCCAATAACCTTAAAATTTGATCTACTTGTCTTTGGATAAATTTCTAATGTTGGGAAAGTGCATAGAACAAAAACTATTTTTGAAGTTAAGACACACTGTATAATATTCTGCGGTTTACATTTTGAGACAGGGCAATCTACTAATTTGTAGGTATTTTGAAAGCAAGACTTTCACTAGATAAAATAAAGTTTTCAAATAACGATATTGCGGAAACAACTACTCTGCTGATTAAAGCCAGAAACATCATTGCTAAATGATTTTAACTGTTTACTAGATGTAATGTGGCTTCAGCAACGGAAATGACGGATATTTTCAATTTACCCTTAATAGAGCCATCAAACCACAATCGATAATTTTGAACATTTGCCGAGGAGCTGCAGTAGGTTGGACACAAGCAATGTTTTGATAATGTAATTAACATTTCCTAATATTGACTATAAAGTAATTTTTAACTAAAAATGTATAGGTGAAAATAATTTTCAAATTTCCTTATTGAAAAATAATAAATAATAGGTAATAAATTGACAGCCTCATCTTTATTACACATCTTTTAAGAACATCTACCTTTTACACACATGCATAAAATAAATAGACTTACCTAAGAAGAATCGTGAGGTGCACATCATGACTCAAGCGATCCAGGGCACTAGTACCATCTACCCTCACAGCATTAATCTTATCCCTGAGTGAAGATGAATTCCCAACTGGTGGGTGCCTTTCTCGTAAGATATCGAATATATTTGGTTGTCTAAGGAAAGCGACGACTTTGTCGTTGTAGGCTACAGGAACATCTGGGACGCAGTTGGATACAAGGTTGGTGGTTGTCGCAGGTCTAGGAGGTGGTATCGGGGCCTGAAACAAAAGACATCGCTGTAATTTGTTAAACAAAAAGAACTGAAGATGTATCATGTAGTTATAGAAAGACCCAATAAAGATTTACATGTCACCAATTAAACCAGTAGCACTTGAAACATAAAATTCTTCATATTCCAACAATTACTCTTTCGCTTTATTTACTTACAGCGAAGCCACTGTACACATTATAGTGCCATCTACTATTTTTTATTGTCACTATAAGTTTGGCACCTATTTTACAGATACCGAAAATTCAGTTAATAACATTTTACCCTGTATGTCTAACATGAAACTTGATTTAAAACCTGAAAGAGCAATCATTTTTCCATTAATTATGAATTCTTGTTTCATTTCGGTGTCTCGATCCGTTTTCGAGAAAAATCGATTTAACGAACACTATGTTTTGATAATACGAGAAATTAAAAGCAAAACAAACCAAGTGTTTCTTCGTGTTATTACAACAATTAACCATAAAACAAATAAAATACGTAATTATGAGCGAGCCAATAGATTCTTTGTAAACTATATCTTTCATTTGAGACTAAACAGAAAAATCGAGAGGATTGAAGTCCGCACTTCTGGGTGGCCAAGTAAAAACGCTTACATGGCCAATCTAGCGATTTGAAAAAACTGTATCTAAATATGCACGCACTGGCCGAGAAAAATGCGGTGGAGCTCCGTCGTGCATGAACCACATCTCTTCTTAAATAATTTCTTAAAGCCGTAGAAGCATTTTTGCATGGCCACCCAGAAGTCCGGACTTCAATCCTCTTTATTTTTCTATTTGGTCTCGAATTAAAGAATCTATTGGTTCATGTGAAAAGTTGTGGCAAAGAATACAAATTGTTGCCAACGAAGTCAGACGCAATCTTAATATGTTGTTTCAAACTCGAAGATCTCTCAGAAAACGTTGTGTAAAGTGTATAAGTGTCAACGGTGGATACTTCACTTGGTTTGTTTCGCTTTTAATTTCTCATATTATCAAAACATAGTGTTCATTAAATCGATTTTTCTCGAAAACGGATCAATATACCAAAATGAAACAAGAATACATAATTAATGGAAAAATGATTGCTCTTTCAGGTTTTGAATCGAGTTTCATATTAGACATATAGGGTAAAAAGTTATTAGCTAAATTTTCGGTAAAATTGGTAGTAAGTGGCGCCCTCTATGAGCAACGCTGAAATTGCAACATCTTATTGCATCTTATTTGTCACCATTTCACAAGTAGTATCTTCAGTTTTCGATTTTCCCATTGTTAATGAGTCACCCTGGATATGCAACTTTGTTTAAGTTCTCAGGGTCAGCGACCCCTATTTTATTTTTATTTATTTGGAAACTTTTTGTTGAAAGTTCTCTATGTGGGCCTAGAATCATCACTTCAAAAAAAAGCCACTCTCTTTTTTAAAATCTGACTTTCAGCAGCTGTCAATGATTAAGTGCTTTATTCTTTAAATCTGATGACAAAATTGTGTTATAAGAATCTTATTCTTAATTTAAAATTTGAATAGTGTAAAAAAAAAAATCAAACAAATGTTTTGGCTAGCTATGTGATTTGTTATATGATTGAAAAAACATACAAAGTAAACTCTATGAGTACTATAAAAAATGAGAATTTTCCCAATATCTACTTGGAATTTTGGAGTAATGACTTCAAAAATCTGTTAATATTCAGTTGTAGATGGTTCATACCTAAAATAAATTATTTCCCGTCAACGGTTTTCGTTAAAATTCACTGATTGTCCTGTATATCCAGGAATTTTGACCAGCAACTTTTTAAGCAGCTCTGATAACTTATCACTTTGTGATTGGTGACAGTGCAGGAAACAAAACACTGTGTGAAATACATATACGCCAATATAATAAAGGGAGGCCAACTAAAGTTCTGCACACAGGTAAAAGAAACTACAAATGTACTCCTGTGACAGTGACTAAATTAAATCAAATACTTCTCAAACTACAAACTTATCTATCATCAAACTCTTCCTATGATCATTCACAAAACATTCCATTAAGAAAAAACAAAGCAGGTTATTAGTTAACAAATTATTTAGTTAGAAATAGGCCGAATCCTTAGTACAGTTCAGTTGGAGAAAGAAATTGGATATTACTTCTTATTTACAAGTTTGGAGATGATTTTTTAATGTTAAGTAGAATGCATAAATAATAACATTTCTGTGGTGTGTTTTATGTTTTTTTATTTGCAATAATTAAAATTGTTAAAACTTATTGAGAACTTCTGGAATCATCCCAGACTTACATCTATACTAATATTATAAAGAGGAAAGATTTGTATTTTTGTATGTATGTATGTGTGTTACGAATAAACTCAAAAACTACTGGATGGATTTCGATAATTCTTTCACCATTAGAATGCTACATTATCCCTGAGTAACATAGGCTATATTTTTTATATCCCAAAATGTTTAAAATAAATGTCCACCCGTGCAAAGCCGGGACGGGCCGCTAGTAATACATAAAAAAGGCGAATAGCTGCGACTGTAAATAATGTATTGTCCATTGTTTTTTTTGTTCAGAAAATGCTAGTTCAGTTTTAAGTAATCATTAATTTTACTTTGGTGTCAACAAATGTTTCAGTGTTATTTTTTTGGAAGTGAACCTGCGGTGTGGTATTAACAAGCGCAAAAAAAAACATACTAAAATAATCCACCAATGCAGTAACAACGAATAAATGGGCTGCACATTTTTATGTACATTGAATTCCAAATAGAGGCACGAACCAAGACTTGTAATCAACAGCAGAGCTATCCGTATAGTCAGCAGTTCTAAAAATATGTTCATCATATCAATGTGGTAAGGTAAGTCAGCAGTATTAAATAAATTATTTTATTTGCAATAAATATCCTCTCCAAGTTTGTAAATATTATACTAATAAATACAGAAATGCAGAAATCTTCGTGATAATGGCGTGTCTGGCAGAGAATGTATGTAGAGGTTATAGACGTAAACTCATATATATATTCTGATAGTCAAGCTGCAATTAAAGCTTTAGCCGCACATAAGGTAAGTTCAAAACTGGTGTGGGATTGTTTACAAATGCTGACTGAACTGGCCACCAACAATACAGTCAGCCTGTGTTGGGTGCCAGGGCACAAAGGCATTTGTGGAAATGAGAAAGCGGATGAACTTGCTAGGAAGGGATCCGAAACAGAGTTCATTGGCCCGGGGCCCTTCTGTGGCACATCTCCCAGTGTGGTCAAGCGGGCTCTGGGCAAATGGACTGAGACAGAACACAGGAAATACTGGACTTCAAGGCCAGGACATAGCCATTCTAAGGAGCTCATGGAGTATCCTTCGAAGGAAAGAGCGAGTGATCTACTGAGCTTGAACAGAATCCGGCTCAGGAGAGTGACAGGACTCATAACGGGACACTGTCACTTTAGGAAACATCTACATAAGCTAAAGCTTGTAGACAGTCCGGTCTGCCGAGGATGTGAATCGGCGGATTAAACTTCTCTGCATATCTTGGGCGAGTTGCACGTAGCAGAATGGCGCTCCTTGGGAGACCCTATTTGGAACCCAAGGAACTGAGAGAAGTGTCAGCAAGGAAGCTTTTGGACTTTGTAAAAAGGACAAATCTACTTGCTGAATAGGACTAGTAGTGGGACGCACAATAGGCCTAATTAGGCTGCAGTGCTATGGGACTTATTAGGACCAACCACTAGAAGAAGAAGAAGAAGAAGAATAAATACAAAATATATTAACATTGGGGATATATGAACTAACAAGAAATATCAATACTTAAAAATAAATTAATTTCTGTTCTCCTCTTTTAGGGAATCTTGCTGAAAACTGTAGATCTGACATCCTGCCTTAGAAATTATGTTATGATATTAATAAGCATTAAAATAAATTTGTAGGTACAGATTATATGTTACAAGCTGCACTACACGGTAAGAGGTAAAATGTTAAATAAAAATTCTATATTCAAAGTACTATGATTTTCAGGTTCTTATGTCGAATCCTATGTACCTGGTTACCGTCAGTTATGGACTTACAATGCACTTCCTTAGTGCCAATTAGGAATATTTGACCTGGCTTTGTTCTCGAGCTAGGCTCTGTGGAGACAAGGGTGAGGAGAAGAGAAGGGGCTGTAGGTCGAGAACAACAGGAGCAGGTAAAATATTCCTAGCTAAAGCTAAGGTAGCGTAATCTAACTCTATACCTGCCTACAACCAGATAAATAGGACACAGCATAACAATCCAAAAAACCATCATACCTTAAATATCAGCAATAAACGAAAACGCTGATTGATTTTTATGTTTTCCAAAGGCGTACTTACTTGACCCTCATCCGATACCCTTCTAACGAAGGTCGGGTCCGTGGGTATCCTCGGGTCCATATAGGTAGTTTTCTTGTGAGTGTGGTCAATGAAGAATTGCTGAAGGATGAAAAGTTAGTTGTTAGTAGCGTTATTCCTAGTGTTATTCACAGTTAGCAGCAAAAATTATCATCAGCACTGTCATCATCTGCGCTTTTCCTACCTTTGCGTTTCTATCTTTTTTGGTATCCCATCCACTAGGCAACTCTTGGGTCGGGTCCGCGAACATATTGACTAGAGCGACTAATTCTTTGTTGTGCTGGTATTTCTCAAACACGTTTGGGTCCCTTCGAATTCTTACAATCATGTGTTTTAGGGTTGGGTTTCTGTTGTACAAGGATAGGGCGTCCTGCAACAAATTGACAATTCTTACACTGTGATCAGTTAGAGCTGTTAACAAATCAGTTTATTAAAAATATAATTTAGGCAAAATATTACACATTAAAAAAGGTACCCTTGTCTAAAAAATTATATTAGATTCTTCAATACTTATAATTCAATTTCTTGTTGACAAAAAAAATCCTCTAATTCCCAAGACTCAACAGTGTATAAATATGACAAACCGTAAAATTTTCTAGGGAAAACATCTAATAATAAGTTATCTGAGATTTTATTTCAGGGTTTTATCATCACAAACTGTAAACAGCAAAAGAATTGGTACTTTAAGATAATTTTATTAATATATTTCCTTGGGGATATTCATACAATAAAACTAGCAATAAAAATTTAAATTTGTTATTTTCTCTGTAATTATATCGACACTTCATATTTACTACAGATAATGTTGTAAAACAATTAATCATGTGTTTTTACTAACAGATTATAGATAACTATAACGTAATATTTGAACAATATAATCATATGTTCTGTCATTATTGTAAACTTTGAATTCAGGAACTTTCACCGATTATAATCACGATACAAATTAATTAGTTGTAAATTCCGATTGTTTTCAAAATCATTTAGAATGTACAATTACATAATTGATTACTACATTTACAATTTTATGAAAAAGGGCGATAGAAGTACTCTTTTATTTGACTGGGTATTTCTGCTTCTTTTTAAGTAATCAAAATGACAAAGCCATATGAGGTATATAGTTTGTCTATGTTCCAGTGGATATACAGTGCATCCCAGATGTAACGCAAAAAATCCGTATTTTATTTTGTGCTGAGTTTTACTACATAGGAATTGTTGTTTTGTCACGATGCTTAAACCTTTTTTGCGCTCTGTTTCATAAACCTATGACGTCATCAACAATTTTTTTAAATAGCACTGCCTAATTTTTTAAGCATAAAGGGATGGCACTTTTCATAGGAAATGCGTCGGTTTGGCCTACTTTACTTTGACAGGTGACAAACTGACAATTCCTATTTAGTAATTGACATGTTTTAGCATTTTTGTGAAAATAAAATATAAATTTTTTGCGTTACTTTTGGGACGCACTGTATCAATACTCCATTTATTCTATTACTACTTATTTCATCATCGTATTGTATCGTATTTTGTCTTTATGGAATACAAGATAAAAAAATAGTCACATATATAACTTTCAGTGATTTTTAGTACTTAAAACTTTTGAATATGTAGAAAACAATTTAAAAAACTTCCTGGCTATCATAATAATAATACTTTTGGTAGGACAAAACGATATGTTTATAAAATCATTCTGTAGACTCATCCTTTCGATTCCAGATTTTGTTATTATTATTTTCTTTTTTTCAGTATGTCAAAAATACATATAAGATAATAAGAATATTAAAAAATATCGCAAATAAATAATTACCTTCAATTAATTACCCCAATTAATAATAATTATTAATAAAAATTAATTAATTAATTATTAAATAAATAATTATTAATAATTATTAATTAATATAATATATGATATTATAATATAATTAATAAATAATTAGTTAATTAATTAATATGTATTAGAAATAATCAAGTAAGCGAATAAAATAAAAAGAACTGAAGAAAAAATTGAAATAATTACATTTTTGGATTTTTTTTGTAGTAAAAATTCTGTTTATAGATGTTTGTTATATTTTCATATATAGTTCATTTCACTATTTCTTCTATTTGTTTATTTAATTGTATACACACTACACAAGTGTCTTACATTATTTAATTTATAACGAAATCATTAATAAAGCACACCATGAAAAGTAATGTAATAAACTGTCTTGACTTGTATACAGGGTATATCAAAGTGAAGACTAATAAATTAGAAAGTGTGGTTAAAAAATATGAAGATTTTAAATGAAAAAAAAAAACAGAATTGTCAAGAGTACCAGTATAATGGTTTAGTTATTTGGTGTTAATTATAAAATGGAATATTAATGGAATTCATCAATAGAATGGAATATTTAAAATCAATAAATCAATAGTTAAAAGTAACGCAATAAAAAAGATACTAACAGCACAACTAAAAAAAATATTGCTTGTGTCTAATTCATGTTGACGCTTAAAGAAGTTGACCATTTTTGACATTAGACAATCGACACTTTCTTCTTCCACTGTATAAAGCTAGAGGAATACTAATTTGATTTGACATTGGCAATACAAATAGAAATTTTCAAATTGTGCCTGCAACATGATTCAATATAATACAAATATAAAACACTCAAATGTTAAAAAAATACAGGGTGTAACTTTGAATGGGAATCATATTTAGAAGCTACATTTAGAAAGACATCATAACTTCCTCGTTTCAAATTCTGTGACGAAAACTGTTGTTTTTTTACCTTTTTTATTTGGTAATTTTCGTATCTTGTTGCCCGGACAAGCTAAATTAACTTCATTTATCATGAGAGCATATCCAATTGGAAGTTATAGTCTTTCCGATATGGATTGAAGAACCACGAGAGATTGACAGAATGTACCAGGTTCGGTCGCTGACGCAGCAACTCGGTATTGAAATATTTGAAAAACCTGTTCCCATATTTATTTAGCCATAACCATATACAGGTCTGGTCCAACTAAACGTGGAGGAGGTAGAAATGTATACGCCCAGTTGAAGAATGCGAGCATGGGCAAAGGAAAACAAGCACAGCTGCATTGGGCTACTGGGCAATAAATCTCGGCAGTTGGCAAGTGGTTGATAAATTGCCCAGCAGTAGTGCAGTGTAACAATGCGGAATTTGGTGTGATTCAGGTAATTTTAATTTATTATAGGCAATTATTCTATCAATCATTCATATTACAATTGCGAAAGGGAGAAATAAGAGGAATATTTTTTTCCAAAATTAACGTTAACTGTTTGTTTTTTGCTCTGTGCGATTCAGAAATGAATCACAGTGCTTTAAAAAAAATAGTAACAAGCACTTTATTTTAAAAATTCTAAATGATTGTGAAAAATATTTCAAATTTATCACATTAGCAAGTATTTTTACTTATTTTCTATGTATAAAACAGCAAAAATAAATATTTCTAAACAAATTATTTTTATTTAAAATTAATAACGTATGGCTATTCACAATATTAGTTAATATTTAATAATTCATTTTTAAATATATTCGAAAATGTCGCAATCATGCGAGAACATTCTGTTTTTACAAAACTACTTTTAATTGTATTTTTGTTCTCTGCTACTTCGTTAACTTCATAAAGTTAGTTTAAAAAGGAAACAAGCAACACTGATAAGCGTGCACATATAATCGAGTTTGGGGGTGCCCAGTAGCGATGTAGACAAAAGCTTAAATGCTGTGAAAAAAAAAACAATTATACACCCTTCCTACACATCTATAAAATAGAACATGTAGAAGATAGTTTTTTTTATTATGGCAAGATCACATGAAACAAAATTATGACAACCATTAGCAGAACGGATTTGGTTAATGCTAAAATAGTTAGGTTCATAGGCTGAAACGAGAGGAGCTGAGGTGAGTTGTATACGAACACTGATATTGCCTTAGACCGTCATTAAATTTCCAAATGTGATTACAATCTGATCTAGTAAAAATTTGATTCCTTTACCTGGTTCATATGAAGTATTGTGAAAAAATCGGGCCTGGTAAGCAGCTTGCAGCCGGGAGGTGCGGACGAAAAGTCTGGTAGGTCTATCCTGTTGGAACTAATCGTCCTTCGTATACTTTGGTACCTTCTGTCTAACTGTCTGCGGTGCTGTTCTGCCCCTGCACCGTTGGGGCTTGTACTAGAATTTCCACCTGGCCTCGTCCATGATGTGGTACGAGTGGCATGGTCAATGTAGAATACCCTACCGTGGCTGTCCATTCTCGCTTCCCAGGCTAAAAAAAATGACAAATTTTATCTCTGTCATTATTTTAATTGTGTGTGTATGTTTGTACAAGCCAAGGTGGCAAATATTCAACAAATATAAAAGACAAAAATGAAAATTCTAAGGTATGGTTATCTTACACTAGATACAATATAGATAAGAAAGATAAAGAATAATCCAGTATAGTAAGATGCGTGTTGAAATATTTGCTAAGATTGTTTATTTACAACAGAAAGAACAAGTTTTCCCATTTTAAAAATTTTGCAACTTTTACTATAATATTGAATACTCAGTAAAACTCTCCAAAATTGTCCGATGACTAAATTTATGTGTTATCTACATGTACCAATATAACTTGCACAATTTCTTGATTGATTTATTGGGTTATTGTCAAAATACTTACTTTGTTGCTATTTTTTTTAACGAAATTAGCGAACAAGTAGTATACACTAAAAATGATGAACACAGAATTAACACAATGCGATAAAAAAGAATCACTGATATTGTCACCATAAATGTAATCAAATACAAAATAGATCTGTCTTGATACTTAATTTAATGATTGTATTTGTCAAAAAATAAATTGATAATACAGAGATAATTTTGTTACAAAGAAAACTCTAAGCATGTTGCTTGCTATTACTTTTAAGCAACATGCTTGAAAGAATCTCCATGACAAAATTTTGAGTATTTATCAGGGCTCAAAGTGTATTTACTAAGATGATATCCTATATTTTTTTTACTTTTAATCAATTGAATAATACTATTTAAACTTACAGGTATTCAATAAAACTACAATTATTAAAGATACAATTAGTAAAGTTAAAAATAGAAGCAGAACTTGATGAAGTTGAATTGTCGTTAATTGCCACAGCTTAAAAAATTATCATTTTAATAGACTAAAAATCACATTAACTATTAGTTCTGATTACACTGAAATTACCTTATAAAACATAAAATAAAAACACCCTACAAAATAATCTTTGAATTTGCAATATTGATTAGTGATTTCTTTTTAAAATTCGGCTGATATGGGGTTGTTGCGATGTTTTGTTAAGACTAGGAAGTCAAAACTATGTTATTTGGGTACTAGGGCATGACAGCATTGACGCAATATATAGGGTTGGAAAATCCACATGGTCCATCTTCCTTTATTTACATGAGAGCGACAAAGTAAAGTAAAGAAATCCGTGCGATAGACAAGGATGGCTATAGTGAAGACGTTTAATAATCTGAATAATCACCGCCCGTTTCGGGTTAGAACTATTCAGATTATGAAACGTCTTCAATGTAACCATCCTTGTCTATCGCACGGATTTCTCTGACTTACTTTATCGCTCTCAGGTAACGGCCGATGAACCATGGGGACTTTCCGAACCTGTATACTCCAGTCGTATTAAAGTTTGAACGTAAAAAAAATATTAGTGGACATTTTATTACATTTTATGATGGGGAAGGGTAATATGAATGATAATATCAAACAAGTAACTAGAAAGAAGTATAAACAAAGCAGGATGTGCAAAACAGCGTTATAAATAAATTGTCCCAGAGTCAGACAAAAGCCGCTCGGGTATTCGCTCTTTTTAATTTTTTTTTACTGCCCATGAAAATTTAGACAACTTATCGGAAAATTAGTTATTTTATATTGTAATTAAATTACATACAATTTAAGATACCCAAAGTCATTTTTCACCAATTTGTTAACTGTAAAATAAAGATCGAACGTGGAAAAATCAGTTTTCGAAAATTGCGCATTATTATTGCAAAAAGCGGTGGATGTTGATGAAATTTATGGAAAAGATGGTCAATCCAAAGACCAACATGTGTGCGTGAAATTGTTGCTTCAGTACACATGTTGATCACTTCGACCTTTATTTTACAGTTAATAAATAACTGATTCAATTGCCTACCCTACAACACAAAAATAACTAATTTCCCGATAGGTCATCTAGATTTTCATGGGCAGGACAAAAAGTGAAAAAATACATAATCTTGCCACTTATTTGCAATTTGTCAACTTAGCGTCACTTCTTTCTAGTTATTTTTTTGATATTATCATTCTATACATACCATTCCCCGTCATAAAATGTATTAAAATGTCTACTAATAATTTTTTCAAATTTTTAGGTTTTATGATCTAATTCGACTGGAGTAATAAGAAGGCTGGTAATCAGAGTAGACTCATCTACAGGAGACTAAACCTTCCTGTGGCATTGCTAACTAATAAAAATTATTAACACTTGAACTGGAATGGGTAAAAGACTGTGGTAAAAGATAAGATCAAAAAATGGTACCAAGAAACACTCACACAGAGACAAGTTCTTAAAAAGACTATCGAATAAGTTAAAGGCAGATCTATTGAACTATAGAATAATAGAAGGACCACTAACTGGACACTGACATCTGAGTAATATTGGCCTGATGAATAGGGTCTGTGTAGATACTGTCAGATTAAAAAAGAGACAGTTGAGATATTCTGTGTGAAAAAGAAAAATCAGAAGTTAAATGTTCTGTTCTGTTAAAGATGTGGAGTCTAATTAGAAGACTAAAGTTAGAGAATTTCTAATATAATGGAATAAACATCTACACTTACATGGTGGTAATGGTTCCTCGTGTTCACCAGGCACTTCCGCCACACTCAAAATCCTGTGGCTCCTCTCTGGAATAGACGGCAATCTGGTAGTACTCAACCTTTGCAAAGGCAACGGAACCCCGCCACTAGCCTCACCGTTCACTTCACCTCTGGCTCTGAGAGTAGGTCTTGTTAAATCCTTATCGATATTTCTCAACTCTGACATTGCAATGAGACTTATCCTGGGAGTTTCAGAGTCAACCTCCTGAGAACTAGTTCCACACCACCCTTCGAGTCTGATGGGTCGTGTATCGCCTTCTTGAGTTTCTGGGACTGTCGCTGTCTCTGGATCTCCTGGAGGAAAATCAGGCGGTTCTGTAGATTTTAAAGTAGGAGGCCTAAGCTCTGGCGTTCTGGACTTTCTAGAATGATGAGTTGGGGTTGGAGGGCATATCGGAAGGCTTGAGAGCCCGGCCACCTGCAAAGAAATCAATAATTCATATCTTTTTAACTGTATTGTGCATTATTTTTTAAGTACCTACTAATATTTTTTAACCATTTATTGTAATTTTTGTTAATCGAATATTAATTTTTATAAATAGAATATATTAAAAAAAAATTGCCTATAAGTAGAGGGTAATTCTACATGTCCATCATAAGTTTTAGAATAAAATGTGTGAATAAAAATTGTAGGTGACTTTTTCAATTGTGTTATATCTACCTATTAACAAAAAAAAAAATAATATAATCATCATTAAAGATATACAGGGTGATTCACAAACGGTGTCCAAAAATGGAAGCTCGTATTCTTTGGTGAATTTTAAGGGGAGATCTAGGGTCTTCATTAAAAAGATACAAGGTGTTAAACTTAAAAAAATGTTTTTAATTTTTTTAAATAATTTAAAAACTAGTAAATAATTTGAAATGGGGTATATGTATTTATGTAAACATTGTCCAAAATCTGAGTCCTTTTCCTAAAATGTAGATGCTCCAGTGGCGGAGATACAGGGTATCGATGGTATATTTTTCTAAATAAAATAGTACGCCACTGCTCTACGGTAACATTCATAATATTTTCGGATTCGTCTTTCAATTTTCTACAAATGACTACTCTCTTATGTTTTTCGAAAAAAGCCTGATTTTCGAGTAAAACTTAAAAACTATCTGAAAACACACTTCGATATTCGAATAAAATGTGGTTAAAAATTACATAGTAAGCTACGATAGCAACTTTGACATTCTGAGCAGTTAGAGGAAAGAATAAATAATGCTTTTCATCACATTTAAGCAACAATAAATTTTGAACAAATTACATTTTCGTTACAAAATAGATGTCGCGCATGGGATCGTGGAAATAGAGGTATTTTTGGGCATTTACTCAAATAAAATCGTTAAAATGATGACCAATGTTATTAATTTCTTTATTTGAATAAATAACCGAATGATTAGTGGTTGTCATATCATTTAAGTAAGGGTTTTAGGTTCGTTTTACTCAAAAATCAGGTATTTTTCGAAAAACATAAGAGAGTAGTAATTTGTAGACAATTGAAAGTCGAACACAAAAATATTATGATTGTTACCATAAAGCATTGATTTTATTTAGAAAAATATGCCATCGATACCCTGTATCTCCGCCACTGGAGCATATAAATTTTAGGAAAAGGCCTCAGATTTTGGACAATGTTTACATACACACATGTGCCCAATTTCAAATTATTTCACTGTCAAGTTTTTAAATTATTTAAAAACATTGTTTTAAGTTTAATACTCTGTATCTTTTTAACGAAGCGTCCTAAATAAACAGTTTATATGAAAGACTCCCCTTAAAATTCACCAAAGAATACGAGGTTTCGTTTTTGGTCACCGTTCGTGAATCACCCTGTATAGATACATGTATAGATAGATTTTAGATTAACAATTTTGTATAGTTGAATAGAAACTTCTTTCTATTTTTATTGCAGTTACAGTTCGATTGGTCTATCTCCAATAATAAGAAATACAGTAAAAATAATGCAATATGTCTAACGTGCTAGATTATAAGTATCCTAGCAACCAAATTTTTATGAACCATATTGAGCTGTTCCGTTTCATTATGTTCAAATTTTGGGAGGACCCAAATGTTGTGGGTCGATCTTTTTTTGTTCTGGAGTTACAGGCTTTTAAAATTATAAAATATTTTGCTTACTATTAGAGGCCCACCATATTTTTTTTTCTGTTTATCATGTCTCATTGGAATTTCTTAAAATAATATTAAAGAAGGGAATGATGATATTTTTACTGGAAGTTTCTGGATTACTAAACTTTAATTGCAATGAAAGGATAACACAAATACCTCAATCGTAAACTGAATTTGTTTCTCGGAATTTTTGAACTGATTGTGTATTTATCTTTACAGATGTTGGAAAAATTGTTCTAATGTGCAAACTTCCAGAAATGTACAAAATTATCAAATATCTAAGGGCTAATTATTTTTGGCACATCTTTTGAAAAACATTTTAAAAAAATGGAGGACGATCTAAAGAAGAAAATATATTTTACATGGAGAAAAACACAATTAAGGTTATTTTTCGGTAATAAAATGTAATCGTTTTTGCAACATAGGTATTAAGAAATTTAAAAAAATCAATCTTAATCTTAATTTTAAAAATCATTTTTAAGTTGATCATGTACAGGATGTTTTAAGCTTCAAACCCTAAATAGCAAAGACTGTTTCTTTTACAATTCATCATCGTAGAATTCTTATATACATAATTATAAAAGCTATATGTAATTAAGGCAATCTAAAACTATTAGTCACATGCGTCACTATCTAATTTTGTATATTAATTACACTGTACTACAGAAAATAACGTACACTTTTCTAAAGACTATCTAATTGACACACTTTTACATACACCTCAAATAGGAAGTGATTAAGGAAGATATTCTTCAATAAATATTTATCCATTATTAAATTTTAAATCAAAACTACTACAATCGCTTTAGACAATACCTATTCTATAACTTAATTACCTGTTTACTTGTCTTTGTCTTTTTAAACACGAACTATTATGTCACTAAACACTTTCTATCTATTTGAAAAATCTAAATCACAAAGTTGTACCACGGAATATATGTATATAAGCTGTGGTTGTACCGGGATACACTACGACGGAGCGTAAACACAACTTACGGACTGAACAACTAAACTGAAATTCTTACAAGCCAATAAAGTAGCCTCCATAATGCGTCACGGTGTTTAGATCACATTATTCACATCCTTATGCGTGAATTTAAGCCTAAAAATAACCAGATGCCAGAATCGAGACATACTATACTACCATGTGTTATCAGAAAGTTCCATCTGAAGTCTGAAGACTTTTTAATACAGTTCCGGATCCTCCGACTATAAATAATGTGACAATGTCGGTCTGAGTACAAACTTCGACTATTTTGATAAGACGAACGCAATTCTATTAATTTTTTGTTATCATCAACGACTGGATCAAATCACTGTATCAGTGGGATGGATGGTTAGATAAAGTTTGCTTTAGCCGAGCTTTGGAACAGCGGTGTATAATAATTGGTAGCTGTTGCGCTGTTATCTTTAGGTTGGCGTCAACTATACGGATTGCCATAATCAAATGTTACATAAAATAAAGCTGTGTTGGCTTCATATAAATATAGAGAGCGTATTAGAGGCATACAAAGATTAGCAGATAACGTATCTGATATTATATTATTACCTACTTTTTTCAAAATATGAAACACTAATTTTAACTTTTTTTGGATACTTGGCAAATAACAATATGTATGTGACACCTTGCATCTTTATATACAGTAGATGACACCATTTATATGATAGAAAAACCACCTTTTTTAGATGTATTCCAGAAAGCGTAATTTCGATTTCATTGGCAATTCGATTTGACACAAACATCAAGTTAAAAAGGTGATTTAATTATTTATAAGTACATTCGTACTGTACCTATTTTCAGTGCCATTTCAACTAATATTATGGCTAAATCGTTATTTCAAAAATAAAAGCAGAGACTCTGAAGCATTTAGATTTCTAACACAAAAATATACTCGTACATAATTTTTACAAACCACGTGACTCGAGAACTCAATATTGCAAGACTGGTATTATTCTTTTCGAAGTCAATTGAAAATGTATGAAAACGCCTAGCAATAAAATTTAATGACTTTCATAGGCGTCCCTAAAAAAGTTTTCTGCTAAAGCTAAAAAAATTTGTACCTATATGTATAATGTGTAGAAAATTTCTATTACCTGTTCATTTGACCAACAACATATTTTAATTATTTATGTCCTCAAACAATTTTATTATATTGATTGTAAATTTCGTTTTGTTCCGTTTCAAAAGGTCTCCAAAATGCCATGTTGTAATAATATTAGTAAACAAAATATCCCTCTTATTTCTCCCTTTCGCAATTGCAACATGAGTAACTAACAGAAGGTGCCTATAATAATAAATTAAAATTACCTGAATCACACCAAATTCCGAATTGATGCACTGCACTGCTAGGCCATTTGTTGACAACTGAATTTATGGCCAGGTCGCCCAGTGCGGCTGTGTTTGTGCCGCGTTTGGTCACGCGGTTGTTCTTCAACTGGGCGACCAGACCTGTATATGGGTATGGCTAAATAAATATGGGAACAAGTTTTTCAAATATTTCAATGCCGAGTTGCTGCGTCAGCGACCGAACCAGGTACACACTGCCAACTTCATGGTTCTTCAATTGAGATCGATATGCTGGTAACGAAAAACCCATAAATTTTGACGTCACCAATATTAAAGATTCGTTTACAATGAACAGTAATAAACTGTTATGTCTACGCTCGAGATAATACTATCGCTGATTGGTTGAATAATATCTTGTGAATAATTACACTAACCACAGTCGGTGAAACTGAATGTTTTAATGTAATCTTATTATCTTATATAAATTTAATTGCCAATATGAAGGAAATTGTTCCAAACAAAATTTCTGGTCTCACGTGGCTTGTAATTATTTATGAACACTCTGTATACTTGTTATTGCCAAAGAAGTTAAGGTTGAAATGTTCTCATTTTGGATCAGCCATAAAAAGGTAATATTGTCTGCAATTATTTGTTTGCTGTATTTTTACCATTTTTTATTTACCATATCAATTTCAAAATAATTCTTCAGTTCCATGTACATTAATAGTGGCATTAATGTTGTACATACATGTTTGGGGTGTTGAATAGATACTAATCTATTTTTATTAAAATTATCCACATTTCCTTTCGGAATAAAACACCCTGTATATAACTGTTGACAGATTAGAAAAATAATTTTATAAACGAAAATAGAAACATTGGCAATACTGATTATTTTAACTCTGTTTAAATGATATTTTTATCACGCCTCGCCCATATGTGCAACTACATTCCAAAATAGATCTCCATAGATCTATTTTAAATGCGACACCACTGGTTTTGGGGTTTGAATAATTATTATATGTATATGTATGTAAGTAGGTACTACGAAGGAGTTGGACTGTACTGTGTGAAGTACTTTAAGTGAAAGTCGTTTTTTTTTAATTAATAATCGAGTTATAATTCGTTTTTCAAAAAACGTTTGACGTCACTGAGCAGCTCTCAAACTCGGTTGTATGCGCGCACTTATCATGTTGGCTATTGTAACCTTTTTAAATTAACTGGATGAAAGTAAAGGAGTGGCAGAAAGTGACATGGCAATGAAAAATAAACTCGTAAAAACAAATTGCTTTTGTATGACTTTGCGACCTGCTATTTTAAATTCAACATATATTTTTTATGTCAGTGGGGACAAAACGCCCACCAAAATGTTTGGGTGTCTTTAAAATATTAGCATTTTCTATATGATTTTTAAATATTAATTAATTAGTACGTTACTAATTGTATATAAAACCAATATATCGATGCTATATACATAATAATCATATTTGCTGCATTATAAAATGTACATAGGCAATAAATAAAAATACTTAATTACTAATCTGATAGATTTAAAATATTATTTTAAACTATTTCAAGTTTTTTATAAAAATAAATTGTTACTTTTTTGTAAAACACCGAGTTTAATTTGCGAACCTTAGTGTCAATGCCACTAATATCGATCTAGTTTCGGTGAACCACATAATATCAATCAACCTGATGTGATATGACAACAGGGTACTAGGCGGACACAATATAAATGACCAACGTTAATTTGGCGAAATAAGAATAGCCGAATATGCCCATTTCTTCATTTTATTACATTTACTTTAGTTTTCAGTTTAGCAGTTTACTAAAAAGTGTTCGTAATAAGTTCGGTAATTTCGCCACTTTCCATGCAAAGTAAAAGTAAAAGTTCTTACTGGAATCGAAATAGGATTTGCATAGTTAAAAGTTACAAGTTTTACACATCTATGTGATATTAGCTCTGTTCGCGGAGCCTGTCAAATTCGTTCGGGATCAGTCAGAAGCAATCGTTTAACTACTTCTTTTATGCTATGCTTGCAGGAAATAGCATAGAAAGTAGCTGGACGACTGCTTCTGACTGATCCGGACTAATTTGACAGGCTCCGCGAACAGAGCTATTATAAATAAAGAGTGGCCCGTAATGATTGGGTTATAGGGTAACTATAGATTTTAGACATGAAAATAATAAGAGTTAACCAAATATGCCTTAACAAAATATTGCTCGTTTAAGAGATACAGGGTGTTAAAGATTTATTTTGGATTTATTATATATTTCATAAATTTTACAGTTTTATAGAAAATAACTTGAAAACTCGGAGTGGGGGTTTTTGATGGCGGGAAATCCGAATCTGAATCTCAGTAATCAGGTTATTAAAAGAGGGTGCTAATTATGTACTTATGAATAAAAATTGATTATCGTATTTTTTTTGTGCAACCCTCTATCGCAATTTTGAATAAGAAATTTGATTAACTGATTATTTTTAAAGGAAAAAGGTATACTCCTTTGATATCGATAAACCTCCCCAGTTTCAAGATATTCGCACTCGAATCATTTAATACAAGCGAGCTTTCTGAACACTGCTGACATTATTCCTTTACTAACCCAAATAACCCTTGCCGATTATTATTTAACAAACAATAACAAATTTACAACAATAAAAAAAAATGTTTGAAATAAATAACAAGTCTAAAATCAATCCTTAAACGAGCAATATACTGTTAACGCATATTATTTTCATGTCTAGAATCTATAGTTACTCTATGTATATGTAGATGGATTTCACAGCGTCTAACGACACTTACAGTGTACAATAATTCAATAAACAAATAAATTTAAACAAAAAATTTAGATAAATTTGGAACGAATACATTGAAGATGAATTTTTCGAGATAAAACGTCTGAATCTGGTTCGGTCTGAGGCAGTACAGTATAGGGGGTCATGAAGGCTTGCAAAAAATGTAATAAAATCTCCAGGATCGTATTTAAGAAAATGAAGCTGATGATGGTCCTGGGGAAAAGTTAGATATAAAAATTGATTATGCCATTCGATAGAGGACAAAAAGTGGCCATGAGAAAGTGTTCTTCGTTTTTCAATATCTCCTGAAACAAGGCGGAAATTAAACAAAAACGGATTTCCAAAATTTCGTTTTTTTTTTTCAAATATTTCGAAAACTAATCATGTTAGCCTTGATTTTTTAAAGGCATATTGTTGGTCTCCTGATTACGCAACTTTGCCCCGATTTAAGCTACTTCGTAGCTTTGACCGTTTCCGAGATCCCTGTAGTGAGAAGCGAATTTGTAACAGCCTGTAGGTATAGTAAACGAATCAAGGAACATGAATGCATGCCGTTGCTAGTGGCTAGCGTGCACTGGTTTGAGGTTTTTGATGTTGCACTGTTCAGTAGTGATGTAACGAATATCCGCATTCGCATTCGCGAATATTCGTTTGATTGATGATATTCGCATTCGCAATCGCAAATATCTTTGAATATTTTACGAATATGAACGTGAAAGAAAAATACAGAATGTGAAAACATTATTAAGTAAATTAAACAAAAAAGTTAAGAAATAAGTAACAACAGTCTAACCTCACAATACACAAACTCATCTGAGCCAGTAGCGAAAACAAAACAAAATTCCAATCATATAAAAATACCGTTCTACCAACTTAACAACGCTAATTTCTTTAGCCTCTAGCGCCGCTGTCACCGGAAATATTATGTGCGTCGCGCGCGGCATATTTTGAATCATAGATAGAATTAAAAACTGAATATTCGTATTCGCATTCGCATTCGCGAAAGCTTAAAAACTGGTATTCGTTACATCACTACTGTTCAGCAGCGGAGTACGATAATTACGATAAAAATGTCTTATGGTATTTTTATTATTATAATTATAATTGAAGTAAAAGAAATTGTCCCATTCACAGATAATGCCGATGAAAATTCCGTACTCTAAATTCTGTAATATAATTTAAAACGTGCAAGTGACTCACTATGTGGTAAATAATTTTTCGTGGAACCGTAGAGGGTGTATGAGAAAGGAATGTCGCGCGATTGTGGTGAGTAAACGTCCTGCCAAGAAATTAAAAGGATCGGTTTTTACTTGGGTCAATTTTGGGGAACATTCATTATATCAAAAGGGGCCTGATTAGTAAATATGAATTTTTTCATCAAATGTATATTTTTATTATTTAATAAAGAAATAATATCCCTAAACAAATTAAAGTCAAAATTTTTTTCATACTTATAAGTAATTTATGGACTACGATAAATTAGACAAATTGCAAGATAATTATGTGAAAGAAACACTTTCTGGTGCATTTATCAAATTAAAATAACCTCGGAAATGACCAATGTTGTATTAATATAAAAGATACTAGTTAAGCAATAAAAATATTTTATCGGTAATGAAATAAAATAGTCATAAGAATTGTTTATAGAATTTAATCACTTTATAAACAAACTGTAAAATGAGGACACTTCCGAAAATGTTGCCATAAAAGGAATTAAGGCTAAAACATAATTTTAATTATTTCCATATTTTTTGAAACCACATGTTCTCTGTTAAAGAAATTTAATACCATATTTCAAGAAAATACATTTAGAAGAAACCGCTTAATCGATTATGATCTCAGCTTTTACTTGGTAATTATTTTGTATACAATATGTCCCTATGAAAACTTAACGCTATATTATGTATGTACAGGGTGTTTTATTAACAACTCGCTAAAATAGTTCAATTTTTATTTTTAGGGACAAGCCTCAACGCAAAAATTTTGAAGGGAAACAATTTTTTTACTCTCTTCAGAACCATGTTTTGTTTTTTAAATAACCTCGAAGAGTTTCTGGCAATTACTTTTTGCTAAATGTGATCTAAAAACAATATTAATTTTTCGATTAGGCAAATTAAGATGAAATAACTTTCATTCCATGTATGTTCTCACATATCGGCCTAACCTATCTTTCCATTATCAACAACGTTATCTTTGATGTCAAAATGCGTCCCCGTTAAAATACGAATTCCTCTGATTTTTTAAAACTTATTATCTACAAAGTTATAGAGCAGAGGAGGAAAGTTTTCGTTTGAAAAGGACATAACTTACGTGGCACTGAAAATTTTAAAATAACATATAAAAAACATAGAGTCTGTACGATATTTGTTGAGATAGAATTCCAAGAAGACCCCAGCGCACCTTGTGGGAATTAACTGCATTGAACACCAAAGGAAGAAAGACGTAGGCGGCGTGGCGTTCAACATAACAGCTTGCAGTGCATACTGCGTTTTGCAGTTACGAAGGCATGTTTCTTCGTGAGTCCTGTGTATTTTCAGTGTAATTTCTTATTAAAATAACTTATATAAAAGAACATAATTTAATTCCCAGTCAAAAAAATCTACCTTAGGTATATATATTTTAATATTCTGAAAATAAAGCGGAAAATTTCAAGGCACGCCCCTGATGTGGTAAATTGTTACACGAACTTTATTGGCTTGTTCTTTTCTTGGAATTCTACCTCGACAAATACTGTACGGACTGTCGGACTGTACACCATCACTACTAGGGAGAGTATTCGTCCAAAAATAATAATAATAAAGAACTAAATACGATTTTACCCTGACTCTGAGATACAGAGCCTTAAAGTTTTTTAAGTTTTCAGTATTTTTCGAAACTTCAAAATAATCTACAAATTAGAGCCACCTTAAATATATTAAGAAAAAAAATATTTCAGTACGTACGGCACTGGCAAAATCTACAACATTTTTTATATTTCTATAAAATTATAAAAACCAAGCAGATAATTTGAAAAAAAATGAATACCTTGTATCTTCGATACGCAGAAAGGATGGCGCCATTTTGAATGGATTCAGTAACAAAGAAGAACAAAAAATCAATCGATACCACTAATAATGGATTCACATCAATACTCGAAACCAGACATTAATCTTTTCTTGGTCAATGTCATTTCATATTTCTCAGAGCATGTTTTCAATGTGGTCAAGGATGCCAGGTAGGGGGTTGATAGTTTCTAAGTTGTCTATTCATCTCGTCAGATCTCTTCATTGTTATTACTGCTGCATCTTAAGTTTTTAAATTTGTACAATAAACTGGTGCTTTTTAATGTAACTGTGTATCTCAGTCAATAAGGAGAAAACAAAGAGAACAAACAAATTATTCAGAAAAAGTGATACTACAAGAGAATTAAAAAAATATATATTTTTAAAAAGAAAATTAGTAAAAAGGACATATCTTGGTTAAGTAAAAAATAGTTCACATTAAACTAGTTATATTGTCAACCCTTTTGAAATTGTCTAAAATTGAGTTTTTAGTTTTATATGCATATAATTTTGTTCGATTAATATTTATTAATCCCAATTAGTCCAGACGGTATCTGTTTCAAAAAGCCATATTTGGGTGAATCGTATATCCACTGAGATTTTTGGCTTTTTAGCTTTCAAATATCACTAGAAATTAAAATTTTTCTATGCGCATAAAAAGAACGTGGGCTTAACTTTAGGCGGCACATGTTAAAAAAATTCGAAAAATGTCAAATTTTTCTTCCGATTTAATTATGTACATTTTCAAGAGTTGATTTTAGGCGAAAATGGAAGAGGAAAAAAATTTTTGTAATTAAATTTTGAACAAAACAAGACTAGTTACAAATCGAATGAATCATGATTATTATGGTAACAATCGAAAAAATCGCAAAAATGGGTTTAAAAATCAATACTTTTTAGTGAATTTTTTTGGGGTATTTAAAATGGGTATAGGATCTTTATACTTGGCTCAAGAAAACTTCATGTTATGTAGAATCATCACACTAAATTTCATCAAAATCGGTTCTATAGATTTTGCATAATAATTTTGCAATCCAGATTTTGAAAAAATTTTTGCAAATTTTCAAAATTTTGCACAGCAAAAACCAAGACCCTTAGATACTTGAAAATTTAATCTCATATAGAAGGGCTCTCAGGCTTTCAAATTTTTTTTGAAAAATTCGAATCCGTCAATTAGGAGAGCTCTGGCGCTTGTTTAAACATTGGTCAAATTTTTGTACTTATAAACAATTAGAATAACTTTGTGAATATTTAATCAAATTTTAAAATTTTTTAAAGCAGGTTTTAAAAGTTCTCGGAAAGACGCTTCTTTAAAAAAAAAAACAGATCGATTGATCAATCAGTTACGTAAGTTATAGCCGTAAAGTTAACCGTCATTTACACTAAATGTACTGGGACATCCGGGCTAATTCTTCGAAAAATACCTTTGGTATTCCGAGTGCTTACCAGGTCTAAGATTACAATACTTTTCTTCATTGGCAACCTACTTTAAAACGTGTTATTAAGTTATTTATGCCATGGCAAGGAAGCCACTTGAAAAAGCAATCCCAAGTAAAATGTACAAATGGTAAGATCTTTCTATCGTGGCTGTTGTTAAGTGTTAGCCTTGGTCAAGGATGATATTAGAACAACAAAAATATTCTTCGAAAGATTACAGTATTTAACAAATTCAATATATCAGGTATGTGTTTTTGTATAAATATTATTTGGAAATGTAATTTGTAACTTTTATGTTAGATTCTTCTTTATTAGCTGTTTACTAGATATTGTTCGTATAATTCAACGCGAGTTGGGGCATAGAGTACTTAGTTGTTTTCCGCAATAAGATCATCTTTAATATAAATAATAAATCCAATTTAAAGTAGAAACCACGTATTCACAGTGTGATTTCCAATTTAGATTTAGAAGCAAGCTCAAATTGAGCCTTAAGGTACCCCTTTGTTTCTAAAACCTTCAAGTAATAATAAAAAAACTTTCTTATCGTTAGAATACTGTAGAACAAATTGTTTTCTAAACTCAATAAAGAAGGTGATCCTGTCAATATCTTTAAAACTATTTTAAATAATTAATAACAATAAATAAAAAATTAAAATTTAAACACTGTATCTCGGAAACGAAGCATATTTCGACCTACGTTTATATGAACTTTTTTTCACAAAATAACTTTGGCAACCACCCCCTAAAATATTTCGCACTTATTTACAAACAGCCTGTATGTTTAAAAATACTTTTTCAATATGGAATGCGATAAAAATTCAAAATACCTTCCAGAAGTATGATTATGTATTTTGTAAGTGAAAATGTAAAATAATTCTTTTCTATTGAAAAAAGAAACACATTTTGTAAATTAAAGTTTGTACAGAATTGTAAAATATAAACTCCATTGGACTCATTTTCTGTCTTTTGGGTGATTCCATTGCAAGTTTGGTTGCCTAACAGTCGCAGTCACGTGGGACTGGGACATTTATGAAGGCACTTTTTAACTTAACACGTCTGTCAAAAATATACAAAAAAAAATCGTTGAAGTCATATATTCTAGTCGGGAACCCTGTATTTTTTTACATAGAAAAGTGCGCGACAACATTTTTTTTATATTTATGTATTTATGAATGTTATGAATTTATTCCAAATTGCTGATTTGCACTGTTATGTTATTATTCTACCAGACCTTTCCCAGTTTTAAATTCGACATTATTTGTGTATCATTAAATCCATAAATCAAAATAATAGGGAGAAAAATAATTTACTATTTGTGAATTGTGGAACACTTACCCTCTCAAACGCCTTAGGATGAGGCCTAGCCACGTTCTTCAATTCAATCTTGGGTTTGAGCAGAGGAGTTTGTGGAAGTTCACCAGATTGTACTTCCGTTCCCTCCCCATCCGGTATCTGTCTGGACAAGGGCTTGTGGGGTTTATTGGCTAAATCACTGTTAACTTCCCCGTCAACCACATCCGCGGAACCACTACTTTGAGTCGAAACCGAACTCTGACTATCCTTATTCTCTAAAGCTATATGAGCATTCGTTTGCGGACTAGAATTATCTAAAATTTTTGTTTTGCTTAGAACCGTCGTAATGTAGTTATCACAACCAATGAGTTTCTTGCCGTTCTCCAGCAGGGCGGCTTTCATTTTGTGACTCGGGGTCGATGTGACGTCGGCGTCAGATAGGGAAGAAGCCGTCGACGTCGTACTGAACGATTTGTAATCCTCGTCAGTATCTATCAGCTCAAACCCGAAAGTGTCTTCCAATTTTTGGATCTTCTTGGGCTTGTTCTGTCTATGAACGGCTGGCGGGGTGAAACTGGCGCTCAAAGCGTGCGACCTTTCTAAAGGCCTGTGTAGAGCACGTGGAGGTAGAGGTGGGGCGGAGGATTCCTCAGGGAAATCCATCCCGCAAGCGTTTTCCAGGTCCTTAACCTCCGCTTCTGGACTTGGAGAAGTTGAAGCGTTCCATATTTGGAAGTATTCCTTGCTGGGCGACTTGGAACTTGCTTTGGGACGCACTTTTTTCTTTGTGCCGCCCATCGCGTCCGTAGTTAGGCCGTTTGGGGACTTCTTCTTGACTCCCGACAAGATTGGATCCTTGCTGTTGTCCAGGTCTTCCAGGGAGTTCGAGTTTACTAAATGCGGGGGATCGGTCTCGATCTCGTCCTGGAATGCATCGTTCTCTATGCCATTGCACTTCTGCCTTCTTATTTTTATGAACTTCTTTAGTTTATCGACGGGGTGTTTAATTATTAGTGGGTCGGATTGAGCTATGTAGTCTAAAGTGGTTCCGTCGTAGTATCGAAAGCATAACAGTTTTTCACAGTCTGCAACAAATTCAAAATGAAACTATTACAAAAGATTCGAGTATTTTTTTTTTGTTCATATTTAATTTTAAAATAATTTCTAATAGGTATTTCATGGTTAAAAAAAAAATGAAACACCAGTAGAAAATGAAGCAGAAAACGAATCATAAATGGATGTCAGCAAAACAGACAATGCAGCAATTTTTGAAAATGTACGACAGTCGTTGAGGCGAAGGCTCGTCGTTTGTGTTGCTGCCAATGGTGGACACTTTCATTTTGCTGACATTTGTCTGACTTACTGACATCTATCTATGATTCGTTGTCGTAAATCTGCTTAATTTTCTACTAATGTTTCATTTTTTTTAAACCTATTAGATTTTAAAATTAAATATGACCCAACAAAAAAACTCGAAAATGGTTTATTGTGTGAAGAAAATGCAAGACACCTTTTCTATTAAAAATATGACAGTAAATTAAACGCGCCTATTATTTTCCGAAAATCCAGTGGTGTAGTTTTCCTGAGGGCTTTAATGACAAAGCTCCTCTGAATCTCCGTCACTGGTTGACAAATTTATAGAGAAATATATTAGAATTATTATTTTTAATTAGATACATCATTTCCCCAAGTTTTCTCAATCTACGTCAAACAACTTCAGAGATACATAATTGAAAAAATGTGATATTTTTCAAAAAAATTTAACACCCTCTATCTTGGAAACCAGTAACTTTAGGGCTCTGGTTTATTAAGGCTTTTGGGCCTAAAATGACCCAAGGAATCACCCTCTTAGTTTATAGCATAGACTAAGGATATTATAATAGACGCAATTTGAACAAAAAGTAATTTTATTTCCGAAACTGTGAGAATAAAGTTATAGAATGAAATACGAGTGCTGTTACCCTGTGTTTTATATTCATTAGTACTATTTGGAAACATTATTGTTTTTCATTCCAACACTCTAGCTCTAGATATAACCTATAAAATATAATTTATAAAATGTATTACATTATCATATCACCTCTATATATTGATGAGAAAAAATAAGATCCAAACCGTTCTATGCCTGGTGATTCTACAGACAAATGATCTTATTTGTTTACTAGATATTGCAGATGTAATTTTATGCTGAACGGGGATATGGGGATTTAGTTCGCAGAGTAGTTGCTTTGCAAAATATTACTAGTTACAAATTTGGTATCAAATAGTACAGTTAATCCACATAGTCTGCTGAGTCTCATAAGCGACAATTGCAAATTGTTAATTTATAAGATTTTTTCATTAGTTTCGTAGTTACAAGAATATTTTCCTTAATTTAAATTCAAAAACGACGTGTAACTCACAAAGGATGCAACATTGGATGAAGATATATTTGGTGTAACTGCCACATTTTATCCTCAAGATTATTTGCTGGCATTTGTGCGTTTTTATTTAAATGCACTCTGTATATAACTTAATTTAATGAGAATTTGGAAAAATTCGAATTAATTTGAGACAAAACGCATAAATCTCTAAATCTCCTTTCTTAGTTGCTTCTCTCTCTAGTGGCGGGCAAGTGCGAAAAGTATACGAGCAGTTCGAGGAAACTGGCAGTAAATATAAACGTGGGACTTACCATTTTGTGTTTGAGGTATATCTAGAAGCCACATTGTGGTCTGTTCTTGACCACAAATACTTTGCCTAGCAAGGCACTCTTCAACGGCAGTACTGTCTGAAATGAAAGAGAAACAGTATCAGTAAAGTGATTTATAAAATGTCAAGAAATAAATACATTTACAATATCAAACTATAAAGAATTTTTTGATGTTAAAACACTTATCAATCATAAAATAGTCTATAACTGTTCATTTTGAAGTTGCAGTGAATGCGAGGTCTGTTCAAAAAATAACCGAACTTTTTTAATTCCCCACTCTTCTTACTCGCTCGTTGCAATTTTTTCTTATTTCCGAAATTAAAATCAGTACTGAAAGGAAGCCGTTTTCAGGCTATTTGATGACATCAAAGAAAATTCGTCACATATTTTAAAGGCCATTTCAAATGAAACTCTCCAGGACTGCTGCGCGATATGGCAACACCGCTGGGAAAAGTGTGTGAATAGGGGAGGGGAGTACTTTGAAGGAGACAAAGACCAATGTATTCATATATAAAATTAATAATAAAGTTCGGTTAGTTTCTGAACAGACCTCGTATATAAGTATGTATTTTAGTTGGTTTCACTATAATGTTAAGGAATATTCATCTCCTGGCAGGGCGAACTGGAGGCACTCTGTATATCGGCGTTTTGTAAACAAACGCCGGATAACTAAAACAAACGGAGATCAAGCGTTCGGGCGACACCGCGTGAAGAGGCATAAGATAGGATTATTCAGATATGAATGTTTGAAGCGTTCACATACAGTCTGTTCACTTCCTATAAATTTTTGTTAATAACAGTGTATAATCGAATTATTAATTAACATTTATCTTAACATATCAGAAGCGGGATTCGTGCCTGAGTATTTAATTCTGTTTTTATAAAATTTACGAGTGTATTGTGCTAGTGAGAAAACACCTTTATTGGTGAGTACTGTTTATTATTTATTCGCTGTCTGCCTGCTCATTCGTTAAGCGCTTTTACATTTTGGGGTGTGTTTTGACTGTTTTTGTTATTTTCATTGTGATTTGTTAAGTTCACAAAAAAAAAGAACATTGTGCAAAAATATTCTAACAATGACGGGACGTTCAAGCCGTAGCCGAGTACGTAAACAGGATAGCAGTCATCGCCGACGGCTCGCTTCCAGGCGTGATAGAAGCCATAGCCAAATCAATCGAAATGTTAGTCCGCGTTATACACAAATTTTGGAACGACGACTTAACGCATTAGAAACTTTGGTTCGAGCTACGCATTCTAACCGAGATACCTCAAGTGATTTACGAGCTGCACTTCAAACTACGGAGACACGTTCTCGGAGTCCACACGACGCAAATTTAATAAATAAACAAAGATATTGTAGGACGGATGGAATTAATACCTGAATTTGATGGTTTTTCCAACAGTTTGACAATTCGTCAGTGGTTGGCGAAAATCGATACGGTCGGAGAGATTTATAGTTGGGATGATCGCGCGAAAATATTTGCAATGATAGGGCGTCTTACCGGAAATGCAAAATCTTGGTGCGACTGTAGGTCAGATATTAATTCATCTAATTGGAATGAATGGAAAGACATACTTTTAAGTGCTTTTCCATCGTCGAAAGGAATTGTGACGAACCTGAGATACTTTGTGAATACCGAAAGAAAACGTAACGAAGATGTAGTAACGTTTTATTATTCGAAATTGAAGTTAGGTAAACATTGCGACCTACCAGATCACGTAATTACGGATGTAATAATCTCCACACTAAATGATAGTTTATTAAAGGCTAGTGCTTATGCGGCGGGTTACAAAAATAGCGAACAACTTCTGAAATTTTTAGTAGAATCAAATTACACATGTGACAATAAAGAACAAAAACGATATCCAGTACAAATTCAACATAGAAATGCAAATAAAGTAGGCTGTTTTACTTGTGGAAAAACTAACCATAAAGCAGCCAACTGTTTTTCATACAGGACAGATAGAAACAATGACGTGAGGAGGTCCGTAACTTGTACATTTTGCAAAAAACCTGGTCACCATAAAGATAACTGCTATGCATTAAAATCCAAAACGATTAACGCGACAAAAATAAATGTAGTGTCTGTGGATGACGCAAAATATCACGTCACTGCAAAAATTAACGATGTAGACGTATCAGCTTATATTGATTTCGGCAGCGCTTGTAATGTTCTGAAAATGAAAGTCGCAAAGTCACTTAATCTTCCTATTGATAGATTTAAACAAACTACAATGCGTGGATATGGCGATGCCGTAGTTTCTTCAGTTGGCGAAACGTCTGCCAAAATAAAAATTAATGAAGTCGAAAGAGAAGTACCAATTTTAATCGTTGACGATGCGATGCAAGACATGGATTTACTAATCGGACGTTCATTTACCGAATCACCGAACCTGCTGGTTACCAAAACAAGTGACAGCTTACAGTTTCAAAATGAAGACGCTAGTTTATGACAACTGCCTCGACTTGAAGCAGAGAACAACGTAAAATGCAGACATCGTAAATAATAAAACCGAATTGTACCCCGGGATAAACAAAATTGAAATTTATTGCGACATTTTAAATGGCAAGATAACTTCACACCATTCAGAGCAAAATCGGAATGATTGTCACATTATTATACTATCATGACATGTCAAATTTAAGTAAACTGAAGTCATCTTTCGACAAAGACCAATGCATATTGTGGGGACTCCCTTACGGGCATTCCACGACTGAAGTACCTGTAGTACCTGAGGCCTTACCGAAAGATGTACAACAACGCTTAGATAATCTTTTAGAGAGATACCAGGTTTGTTTCGCTGATAGCAACGCTGAGTTGGGTAACACCAATGTTGAAATGGAGATCAGTTAGACCAGCCTGTTTGTTATACACCATGTAGTAGGTTATCTTATCACAAACGATACTTAGTAAATAACAAAGTGTGCAGAATTGTTAATGGAGATAACAGAATTGTTATACCAAAAGATTTCAGGTGAAGAGTTCTGAAATTACAGCACGATGACAACGGCTACCCTGGTTTGAGAAGAACAGTAGATTCTATTCAAACAAAATATTGGTTCCCTCACATGAAAGAATTTGTAACAAAATACGTAAAATCTTGCATACCATGTCTTTGTGTGAAAAAACCAACAGGAAAGGGAAAAAGTTTTTTGTATCCGATTCCAAAGGTAGATAAATCATTTCATACATTGCACATTGACCATTTGGGCCCGTTTTGCAGAACCGAAAATAGCTACATCTACATGTTGGTGATCGTTGATGCATTTACTAAATATGTCTGGATTGAAGCTGTTCCCGACACTAGTACAAAATGTGTCATAAGATGTATAAACTTGTTAATTAAAATTTTTGGTGTACCGACTAGATTAATATCGGATAGAGGAAAGTGTTTTACGAGAAATGACGAAGTTCTGTAAAGAACAAAATATCAAACATATTTTAAATGATATTACTTGCTCTCGAAGTAATGGACAAGTCGAAAGGTTTAATGCTACCATTTTAAATGCGATGATGACGGCAATTGGTGATGAACACGACGCTTGGGAAATGAAAGTTACGGAAGTACAACATAGTATAAACGGGACACTGAACGCTACAACAGGCTACGCGCCTGCTGATCTTTTATACGGTTTTAGACCAAGACTTAAATTCGATATTAATGTGAATGATAACGAGCAGGTAGATAGGCAAGGTTATTTAAAACTGGTGCGCGAAAAAGCTGCAAACAATATAATTAAGAGTGCCAGTGCAATGAAAAGACGCTACGATAAAAATCGTAAACCAACGGTCATCTATGAGGTTGGTGATATGGTCATGATGGAAAGGACGCCAATTGTGAAGGGGCTTGCGAGTGGTAAGCTGGTCCAGAGGTACATTGGTCCTGTAAGAGTACAACAAGTTCTCCCCAATGACCGATACCAAGTTCAAAGTGTGTCCAAAGATAGAAGAGGTTTTAGAGGTGTGGTTTCGAGCGACAAAATGAAGCTCTTAGACCACAAACAACTGATTAGAGGTGAGGTATTTAATTCTCATTTTCATAATGATATTCTGGCATATTAATATTATTATTATTATTATCATATTTATTGTTTTTTTTTTATGTATTAGAGATTTACTAGAATACTAGTGAGCATGTCGGTGCACAAGGTGGGTGATGCCTGTGTACTGCCAATTTTGTATTGAGTAATGTTGAAGATAAGTATACAAGGTGGGTGAGGCCTGTGTACTACCAATTTTGTTTTGAGTAATGTTGAAGATAAGTATACAAGGTGGGTGATGCCTGTGTACTACAGATTTTGTTTGAGTAATATTGAAGATAAGTATACAAGGTGGGTGATGCCTGTGTATTACTGATTTTATATTGAGTAATGTTGAAGTAGAGTACACAAGGTGGGTGATGCCTGTGTATACCTTTGAATTTGTATTGAGGACACTGAAATGAAGTAAATAAGATGAGTGATGCCTACGTGCATTATTAGTAGTTGAATATAGTGGAAGTTGAGTGCACAAGGAGGTTGAAACCTGTGTGCTTTTGAATATATTTTTTTTGTTTGTTTGTTTTGGTAAAAATATAATTTTGTAGTTAGCGAAGTTCTTGTTGAGTCCCCGACGTGTGTGCACTCTGAGAATAAATCTTGTAGAGTCCATTAGATTACAGATATCTTTTGCGCACTCCAAGTAGTCTTTTTGTTTAGTCCCCGACGCGTGTGCACTCTGAGAATAAATCTTGTAGAGTCTATTAGATCACAGATAGTTTTTGCGCACTCCAAGTAATCTTCTTGTCGAGTCCCCGACGTGTGTGCACTCTGAGAATAAACTTTGTTGAGTCCATTAGATCACCTTTTGCGCACTCCAAGTAATCTTCTTGTCGAGTCCCCGATGCGTGTGCACTCTGAGAAGGTAGGCTTGTTGAGTCCATTAGGATATGAGTATCTTTTGCGCACTCCAAGTGATTTTCATGTCGAGTCCCCAACGTGTGTGCACTCTGAGAGTAATGTTTGTCCATTTGTTTATGTATTTTTGTGTACTCGAAGAAGTACGTTTTCGTTTTATTTTCTCTTCTAGGAAATTTTTGCCCTGTTGTTGATATCATTGATACTGTGTAGAGTAATTTAGTTTCAGGTATATGTCTCATTGGGTGTGGTCCGGGACGGACCAAGTCAGGACGGCCGAATGTTAAGGAATATTCATCTCCAGGCAGGGCGAACTGGAAGCACTCTGTATATCGGCGTTTTATAAACAAACGCCGGATAACTAAAACAAACGGAGATCAAGCGTTCGGACGACACCCCGTGAAGAGGCATAAGATAGGATTATTCAGATATGAATGTTTGAAGCGTTCACATACAGTCTGTTCACTTCCTATAAATTTTTGTTAATAAAAGAGTATAATCGAATTATTAATTAACATTTATCTTAACAATACATAGGTTATGGTTAAAAGCTTTACTGGTTTAACTACTGGTAGATATTTGCTTATTTTATCTCAAAACTTTCTTCTTGCTTCATCAAACCCTCCAGTGAAACCCGTTTAGTTACAGTTACCGGAAACATCAATTAAACTAATCGTTTTAATCAGCACCAACAAAATAAGGCCGTAATCACTTGATAAAATAATTAGTTGATAGTTTAATTACACAAGAAATTAGGTAAATTTTAATTTCTTCTGACCTGGCTTTACACTTATTTAGTCTACCATGGACAAATTACAAAACAAAATTTCTACGGATTTTATATAATTATTCCTTTCCAGGGGCGTTCGTTATAAAAAAGAATTGATACCCATATTTCTATAATACGATTATTTTCATAAAAAATAAATCTCCGTGGAAATAAACCATTTTTTACTAGTTAGATATCTTTATAAAACAACAAAGTACAACAAACAGTAGATCTTATAACGTAATTACAAATTATTCTTCTTTTATTTTGCAGAAAATTTTCCGAGATAATGGCCAAACTGTGTTATAAGTATTGTTTTATTTTTATTTATCTTTGTGCAAACCTTAAATCATAGATTATTTCGGAACTGTTAAGGAATCTCTCAGTCAGAATATACTGTAATTTTGTGAAAAAAATACCATATATTTATTTACTGGCAGATTATTAAGTTTTAAGACAGATAAATGTAAATATTTGTTTCTTATTTCGAAGAATTATAGATTCCATTGCAGAGCGAGGAAATTTCGCGAATAAATTTAAAAATGTAAAACAGAAAAATCGATCAAGTCATTTAAATGTAATAAACAATATTGTGATTACTCAGAATATAGAAAATGTATGAGTTAGTGATAATTTAAGTGTTAAAATGCTATTCCTAAGTTTCCAGATACTGGTAGATCGAATGCTTTGATATGAACGTCGTTCTAAATCCATTCAAGTTTTTATGTAGTCAATAACGTCCGAATTTACGTCTTGAAGGAAAGTGAGGTCACGACAACCCAAATTCGTAATTCGAATACATGAATAACAAAGAGGACAATACACCTTATTCTAGCCATTGATTAACAAATTTCATGTGTAGCGTTTAGGAAAATATCGTAACGTTTCCAGGAAGTTAATATTGTTAAACAGTAAATATATAGGGTGTTGTAACTAAAATTCTAGGCAATTTTTAATGAAAGAATTCTACGTCATAACGTACAGAAAACTGAAAACATAGTACCTAGCGTTTACACTCCTTTACAGGAATTATTAAGACTGGTGATTTATAGACAAGAAATCGCACTTTTAGAAAGATAATGATAGAACAAGTAGATTCATCAGGGAAGTGACGAAGCGTACCGCTAAACTAGTGCAACTTCCTTTAATTTTTCGCATTGAATGATCACGGAGAACATGTAAACAACAGAAAATGTACATTACTTGTTTTGTACAGCAAATGTGTAAAAATACTCAATCATTGTGATTAATGCATGTGTTACTGGTTTCCTAAAAGCATTTTGCGGGGTGTGATTATGTTTATATTTTTATATTCAGGAAACATACGAGGTAAAAATACGCTTTTTTCCCTTATTTTGAATGTATTGTCTTATACCCTGAACAAAACTAATATAAAACGTACAGTGATGAGATATTGTTTCTAACATGTTTAGATTTTCTAAAACGCTAGACAAAAAATTGCGCATATTAACGCCCCCCTTAATAGATAAGTATATGTGTAGTAATACAAAGTAAAAATATGTGACTAATATAAACATCGAGCGATATAATCCGCTGATCAAAATTTCTACACTAAAATATTTACTTTCATAATTAATTCAAACACTATTCAAATTATAGAAAGAGATTGGGAAGAAGATGAATGACGCATGGGCGTCGTACATGTGAATTGTTTTAATACCCAAATATTATAAAATATTTCTCAAGCTTGTACATTAAATTACTCCCTCGATAAATACTTAAAAAAGAATAAATGAAAGGTCATATGAATGAAAATTAAAAGTTCTTTTAATTAGAAAATTCAAAATTGCTTCAGTCAATACTTTATAGTAGTTTGTATCCAAACTGTGTTAATACATGAAATGAATTTGGTTAAAAAAAAATGAATAACCATGTGTATCCTATTATAAACAAGAATAATAGACTCAGTTTTACTCAATAATGTATCAATTTCTGTCTATACTCGATTTAGTGAAATATTCACTCTATTAGTATGAGTACAACTAAAATTTTAAGAGTGAAACTATTGCAACAGAATTGTGTGAATTTTACTCAAATCCAAGTTTCTGCTAACTATCATATGAGTGACTTTTGACTCTATTCTGAGTATGTAAAACCAATTAAAAGTTTACTTTTCTCTAATATGATTTAAATTTAACTATTATTGAGTAATTTTTTATGAATATTTCAAGGGGGCGGTGGCCCAAAAACCCCCGCACCAACCGTCAATGCTTCCATTTCATAATATCTGGAGTGGTTTTGCAACACTTTATATTCTCTTTAAATTTTCATTTAAATGTCATTGTATAAAGTCACAAACTACTAAGCTGCCACAGATTTGTTTTAGAGGCAATATTTTCGATTAAAGGAATTGGTGAACTGATCGGGCGAATAGATTGCCATAACCTATATCGTACGTTACAGATATGTACGTAAGTATAGGTAACAATTTAACTATCCGTTTTTAATTATTGTAATCAAACCTCAAACCATTGCATTTAAACATAATTTTCACCAAATTAATCGGATTAACGGACAATTATCCAGCACTACAGGCCATACACCACGCCACGAAATGACTTAATGGGGACGATTGGAATAGACAAAGACAACTCACGACAACCAGAATTGGGCAGGGTCACTCAATAATGAGGACATTTACTCCGATTTAGTTACAAGTGTACCAAATACGAGTTTATCTGCAGAATTTATTTAACGGATACCTATATTTGAGTGAAAGTACTCAGTTTAAGTTCAAATATTGTCATATCACAAATGAGTAAAATGGTCAAAATGCTCAATATTGAGTAAAAATGTACTCAATAATCTCACTCAATGGATTTACTCCGAACCTTTATTGCTTTCACTCCACCGATTTTTTTACTGTGTACCCACGCATTTTCAAAATTGGGATTTAAAATGCGATAAACGAAAAAGGCCTTATTTCTAGACATTAATCTCATCTCATAATTGTGTTCAAATTAAAAGTAAAAAGAGTCCATCACCAAAGAATTAAAGGCATTATGCAATTCTTTTTTAATACTTTAATTTTGGTGGGGAATGAAAATTTGTATTTATATATGTGTATTAAAAGAAGAAACGTTCAGTTCTTAACAAGTAATCTGTCGGAGAAAATTGTATTCAAAATTTAAATTTTTAATGGAACTCACAATAATTACAATTACCGACAAAAAACAGTAATTGACGTGACAGAAATCCAAAACTAATAATAATGGCAGATGTTTATTACTCAACGCTTAACTCTTTTTGTTTTGGCAAATTCAAATACCATCAAATGTTATAAAAGTTGTAAGAATGTGCATTTTTTTTTTAGTAAAATTAGGAGTACCACAGGCCGACATGTGAAAGTAAGTGACTGACGATTGTTTTAGATAATTGTAATTTAAATATTGGTGCAAACTAATACGAAAAATAAATAAATATTCACAACAATCTAAATAACTTACATAATAAAGGCAATAAAGGTCATAACAGGGGCAAAAATACCCTATAATTGCAATCATATATATGTTATTTATTTGTCTTTGCCTAACGATACTTAATTTAGTAATAGATATTTTTATTATATTACACATTTTCACAATAATACATATTTGTTTCTTAGTATAAGTCGATAAGACAGCATAGGTAATAGATTTCTTCTATAATCAACATTATTTTCACATAAAGAAAAAAAAAGTGAACTTACAATGCCAGACAAATCTCCCTACAAGCAGATTTCCAAAAACTACAGCACAATATGCTTAAAAATTGGCCACGGAGTACACACCAGTATTTACACCACAAGTTAAAAAGCCACTCACCCACGCTACTACGCGCAAGGGTACCATTCTACAAACGTGACTCACGAAACCACAGAACCGTTCGAACGGTGGAAGTGGACTGGAGGATAGGCCCGTGCGGTTTTCGGAATCGGCCACATTCCACAGCTCGTAGCATTCTTCCGGTCGTGCTGTGCATCGCTCACCGGATATAGGACGTCCGATCTACCTACTGCTTTCGCCGGGCCATGGAAGTACCGCTAAAATGGGTTCCCGCCCATGCGGTGACCGTTTATAGGCCTTAACTGCCGCCTTAATGATTCATCCATTCATTAATAAATTGTATTAGGGCACTATATGGCGCTAGTGGAAAGGTCGAGTCACGGCTAAAGGAAATAGTTTACAATTAAAGGCCGTTACGATATTGTCTGTAATTATTTATTTATTAGGTAGATACTTATTTCGTCACGACGAAGAAAAATAAATGTAGGTACGTATTTAAAAACGAGTTTTAAAATATTTAATAAATGATAAAAGTACAGTACAGTAACAGTTAATTTTGTGTTTGCAATTTATGCAGTTCTGCATAACTAAGGTTTATTTACTTTTATAGTTAACAAAAATTTAAGTAGCTAGTCATACTTATTTGGTATTTCGGAATTTCTGAGAATTTTTAAGATTTATAGAAAATTTAACACAATAATTTAATAAACGTGACTTGAAATATTTAAAATTTTACAGAAGTTACCGATTGGTTTTAATAATATTACACTATTTTAAGATTCCGAAATTTCGCGATTTTTGTATTTAATAGCTTTTTCAAAATATCATTATTACATCAGAAACTTTGTGGCGACAATGAAATAAATAAACTGTAGAAATCTACAGTGTGATTCACAACTTATCCGAAGCAATTTGGGAATAGATGCGTCACGAAAAATGATGTCAATATCGTAAAAACAATTTTTATAAAATCTTTATAGTTTCCGAGAAAAAACATTGAGGTTGTAGTATTTACAACCCTTACATTGCTGGACTAAGCAATTCGCTCTCTCTCTCTCTCTCCACTTGGCCCAGGTGATTCTGAACAGTGTTTACATTAGTTTTCAAGTGTGAAAAATGGCTCACGTGTATAGCAAGTCGGAGTTGCTATACAAGTGATGATGGAGATCGTTTTAATTTATGGTAAAGCAAGACAACATTTGTGTTAGTCCGTAGAAGCTGGGAAAGACGGACACAAATGTGTTTACATGTCGGTGAACCAAAAAACCAACGGAACGAAAAATTCATCTTCAGTGTATTTGTTCCAAATTTATATAATTTTTTTATTGAGATTAGAATAATAATAGTTTTATTGAAACGCGTGGTGGTAATAGTTTAAATAACTATATGGATTTCACAGGGTCTAACGACTCAGTGTACGATAATTCAATAAACAAAGAAATCTAAATAAAAAATTTAGATAAATTTGGAACGAATACACTGAAGATGAATTTTTCGAGACAAAACGTCTGAATCTGGTTAGGGCTGAGGCAGTACAGTTATGGGTTATGAAGGCTTGCAAATTTAATAAAATTTCCAGGGTCGTATTTAAAAAAATTAAGTTGATGATGGTTCTGGAGAGACGAAGTGTTACATATAAAAATTGATTATGCCATTCGATAGAGGGCAAAAAGTGGCCATGAGAAAGTGTTCTTCTTTTTTCAATATCACCTCAAACAAGGCTGAAATGAAACAAAAACGGATTTCCAAAATTTCGATTTTTTTCAAATATTTCGAATTTTAATCTTGTTAGCCTTGAAAGCAGTTTGTAACAGCCTGTATATGATGAAAATTGAAATTTTAAGAAAAGGTTTAGACTGAATTAGTTTAATGCCTTTCACTTTATTTCTCTTTTCGATAGCGCATTTTTACTCTCTTATACATTGTATATATTTCTAAAGTTTTTTGCGTAATTAATTACTTTTTTAATCATCATCACCAACAAATTTCCATACAAAATTTGTAACTGTAATCTAATGTTGTTTTAGGAAAATTATTGGAAATGAGAACGATTTTTTGAGTACATACATTACGTGTAATTTGTTATTTCCTATCATTCTTGAGAGAATATTCAAAAATAAATTTCTTTACTTCAAAAAGTGAATGATATGTTTGATATCAAAACTAAGAAAAATTTTCGAGGGAAAAAACTTGAAAAAGGCTTTGTATAAATTAGTAAAAATATAAGCATATATCAGCTATGTCAAAAGTTTAATATTTATTTTTATCTATCCAATTTTAACACATTTGTTCTTTCAACTTAAAGAAACATACTGATTACATAATATTTACATTATTTCATTAAATAAATGTATCGCGTTTACATATACCTGTATTCTACATTTTCAAACAAAACATTAATCTAGACTTTTTTCGTATCTGCAAACAGACTTGCTGCATACTTGGTTTTTTATTTCAATTTATTGTGAAAAGTAAAATGGTTCTAAGAAAAAATATAAACCGATAGATTTTCAATTGTCAATAGAAAAATTAAGTTGATTTTGACAAAAAATAATATATTTTTCTGATTTAGATCCATTTTCAAAATAGAAACATTAGTTTTTGGAAAATAATAGCAAAATGTATGCCAATTTTTGTGATGGATGTGCTCAGATCGCGGAAACTATAAGAAATACAGAAACTGGCAAACCAGCTCAAGGTATTAAGGTTTTCAAGAAACTTTCAAACAAGAGACTTAACTTTTTGTTTTTACGAATTTTAGATTCTTTTTCAAATTTCTTTTGTATTTTTTTTTAATGTTTTTTGGCACGTTATTGAATTTTCTTGTACTAATGACAAATCGTTGAATAACTTAAAATACGCTCTTATTGTTCAGCATATCATTTAATATGGCTTCCATAATAAAAAAATAAAATTGAAAAGAAAACGATGATTTCTAGAAATTGCAATTGAAATTTTTTTACAGATAAGTAAATATATTTTTTTAATTCTCAAATTACGTCGGCATTCCATCGTTTTCTTGCAAAAGATATGCCCCCTTAACATCCAAATAAAAAATCTTTAGTTCAATATTTCTCAATTTTGTGTTACTTATGTAACCTTGATTCCTTTTCAACTTTGTACAAACATTTTCTAAGAAATGTGCCTTTTTCACAATTTTCAGGGTGTCAACAACAAAAAAAAAAGACTTCTACAGATCAACGGTGGCTGGCCTACCGCCTTACGCTCGCTTCAAAGTAATAAACCTATAAATAGTCCATCTCGGGCCGTCAGTTATCATCCCCTGAGCGTCAGGGGTGTTTCTCGACGGCGTGCGGTGCACGAGACCCGACAGAGAGCCAGATGGCCGGCAGGAAAACGGAACTGGCATTGTAGCTTGCCGGTTGTAAAGTAAGATCGGACGTCCTATATCCGGTATCATAGACGTAGAGGGAACGAGTGTATTTTTGCGTCGGGGTAACGGATATTTTCGCGATAATAAGATATTTATAGGCTTGGGTAAGAAACTGGTATCTCCTTGGTCGTTTCTAAATAGGACGTTAAGTAATAAACCAAACTGAGGATTTTTTTTAAGAATTGTTGGACTTTTATCCACATCTTAGTAGGATTTTAGCAATAAATTCCTATAAATATAATTTCATTGGTGAAAGTAAAAATGATAAGAGATAAATCAAGAACATAGAATCATTTAGATAAATTATGATCACATTTTTTCTTATCTAAATCATTATATTTCACTTTATCTTATGTTAAATATCCATTTATTTTTTATCTAAGGGACAAATAGACAGTAGATAATTTAAATGCCATGATTGAATTAGCCTTCTTCAAAAACATATTACGATACGTATATTTACAACATTTATACAGTCCGTAAGATATTTGTTGAGATATAATTCAAAGAAAAGAATAAGCCAATATAGTTATCAGAACTACTGTAAGAATTTACGGGGACAAGGGCGTGTCGTGAAATTTTCCGCCAATGTCTTTCTACATGAAGTGTTACGATATTACAACTCCAGTATTATGTTAATGTTATACTTGTTACAGGGAGGTGCATTTCCTGCAACATATATTTTCAATGTTCAATGTTCAAGGTTATCTAATTTCAACATTGTATTTACTTAATTACTTTGTATTTCAAAATATCAATTTTCAAACGTTAATGACGTTACGTTACGAAAACCGCTGATATTAGAGAATTTACCGTACAATTCAAAAATGGCACAATACACAGGGTGTTTCCATTCAATAAATCAATTATGATTGGTTCCCTCTTTCGGGAACCAGAGCTTAAATCTGGTTCCCGAAAGAGAGCATGAGACTCTTAATCTCAGGGTCGTGGGTTCGAGCCCCACGTTGGGCGCGATTTTGTATAACCTTTAGGTATTATTTAAGAGGAATACAAAATCCAGCTGCTCATAATCGGAGTTCAGGGTTGAACTCGTTTTAATCTTTCTTTGTTAAAAGCGTTTTTAAAATTATTTTCATGCCAATAGTAAACAAATTCTTCTTGGGCGCCAGACGATTTGTTTAATATTGACATGAAAATAAGTTTAAAAACGCCTGTAACAAAGAAAGTTTAAAACGAGCTCAACCCTGATCTCCGATTATGAGCAGCTGGGTTTTGTATTCCTCTTAAATAATACCTAAAGAAGGCTATAGGCTTTAGTAAACGGAGTAGTCGTTTTCTACAACCATTAGTTAAAAAGACTTTCAAGAATTTCAGATGGTGTATTAAAGTATACATTTTTTTTGTTGAGTAAAACACACAAAGTTTGTTACATTATTTTTTGACATTCTGTATTTTATTTTTCCTATTTCCGATCCTGTTCATAAATGATTACAAGCCATGTGACCAGTAATTTGGTTTGGAACAATAATTTTATTTCCTTCATGTTGGCAATAAAATTTCAGTAAAATTAAAAATCAAGATTACATTAAAACACAACATTATGTTTCATCGGCTGGGATCGGTTTAATTTTTCGCGAGAATCTATTCAACCAATCAGGGATCGCATTATCTCGAACGTAGACGCAATGTTTTGTCATTGTTCGTTGTAAACGAATCATTAATATTGGTGGCGACAAGATTTAGGGATTTTTAGTTGACGGGGCCGTACCAGTCGTGCAATGTTGGGTTGCCTAAGCTCGGCAGTCACGCGACTTGTAAACATTTATGAATGCTCTGTATATCGAGATAAATCTTGCATTAATGAACATTATCCTTGCATATCTGTCCAGGTTTGCATTCGTACAAATACGATCGTCCTTTCCCACTAGTCCCACAGTAACTTATTTTATTAAATCGCGAAATATCGCTGTTTATTCCCGCGTCTAATTTGCATATTAAACGGAGGCGCAGCCATTCGAATTCCGCTGTAAAATATTTCACAGTCGCCGTCCTCAGATTTCTGTGGCGGAATGTAACGAAGGAAACGATAATAAACAGGATTATTTATTTCGATCGTTTCGATCCTGGGGCTCGCTCAGCACGCCTCCTTGTACACGCTCATAGATTTTTATTGTAGTATGGTCGTTATACCGTAATAAGGTGTATAAAGTACCTTCAATTTATTTTCAATTTGCAGGGATGACTGCACTGAGGAAAACTGTTCTATAAAATTGTAGTAAATTTTTATTAGGGCTATTAAATTTGATGCCCGTTATTTTGACTTACTAGTCCAGTCGGATTAGAGTTTAAACGTAAAAAAATTTTTAATAAATATTTTATTGTTCATTATGATGGTGAAGGGTATGTAGAATAATATCATAAAACCTCACATAAAACTAACTCGAAAAAAGTCCCGAGAATTCACCACACTTTCCAATCGGGACCACAAAACTGTTAAAAACCGCCCAGGGAACAATGCCATCGACCTGTAATCCCTAGCACGACGCGGTGCGAAAGATGGAGAAATTCACCTCACTTGTCAAAGCTCCAGCAATCGCGACAAAAAACCGCCCCAAGCAGCCGAAAACACTCCATCTTAGCAGTCCAAATCCGCAACCACGCAAAATAAGGGCAACGAGGCCGTTCCAGTTCTAAATTTGGACAATCAGAAATTCGTCAAATTTAAAAAAATTCGAATTGGACGAAAACTCCAACATAAAGGTAATTATATATAAGTCAAACTTAAACAGTATATAGTTCCAGAAACTCAGAACCAGACAGAAACGCTAAGCCGCTCAGTGAGAATGGTGCTGCAGAAAACCGAATCGCGTAAAAAGCCGCTACCGGAGATGCCCTTGCGTATGATTGAACGTCAACCCTGTGTATCGACAGAAGTATAACCAGGATACGGATGCTTGGCCAGAGTGTGTACTCGACATTTGAACTCATTACAACAGTAGCATACGTTCTAAATTATTGCATTGTATAATACCTAAGCCATTTACAAGCATATTATTGAATTATTAGCGCAAACAATCAATAAAACAAATATTTCTAGTTAGATTATCTCTAAAAAATCATTCTACGAGCTATTTAGCATAGCTGTTCAAGCCAAAAAAGGTAAACCAACTCCAAAACTGCCATACACTAGCCCTCCTATGAAGCGCACTTAAAAAAATACAAAATACAAATTTTTATAACGAAAAAATATCGAGTTCTCGAAACGTTAACTATAATTGTAGCCTGTAAATATGTAAATTGTGCAGCTGAAAAAAGAGGATAGCACCTTGCATTATCGAAAACATATGCGGCCGTTTCAACGTAAAATCATCGCAGCAACTTATGTAAAATAGTATAAGTATAGCTCATTTCTAAACTTTTCTAGTCAGGCTATAACAATTATTTCACTACTGTTTCAAGAAAGGCAATATGTTTTAATTTAAAGCCAATTCATCTGCGATATTAAACCTACAGTATCAAATTGTAAGTATTTGCTGGTCACCAAGGCGCTGGTCGTAAATTTCGCGATTAATGATCCTAATCAACGACACATTCATTCAAGACCAACAGAAACAAGTTCCTACGTTAGTATCTCTAGACGAACCCGCATATAGAGAATTTGCCAACCGGCGTTTACCGGTTCCATTCACGACTCCTCCGTAGCGTGTCCTGGGAATGGGCGAAACATGAATTGAACGACTAGCGGGGGGCAGTATCAATCGAGGCCACACGCACTACTTAGCGATACATTAAAAGCAGGCAAGACACAATGACTTGTATTCGAGTTTCCGGTCAGAAAACGAAAACAACTCCGCAAGAGGTTCTAATGGAATTATTTTTCCTTTTAAAAGATTCGGAGGGTCCGCCATTGGCGTAACAGGAAATGTGATTAATCGATAAAGGGTATGCGGAAACGAAAGTTATCATTTGCCTCTTGAAAGTTACAGTCCGTCACAGAAAATACTTATTATTTCATTCCTTTAAGATAACTTCGATGCTTTTTAAGATGTTTCAATAAAATTTGGTATACGCGAGTAGAGGAGATTTTGGGATAGCGGAAAATAAACAGGCTTATTTTATAGCTAAAACATAGGTAAAGGTTATTAAGAGTACCAGATCTAATTTTTTGTTCATTGCTATATTTAAAAAAAAATCGCTTTATTTACTGCAAAAAAAGGCATTGGTATATGCTGTTAAAATTCGTCGCTTAAGTGAAAAATGGATTTTAATATTCTACATTCTTGCCAGTAACAGAAACTCGAGTATTTGGGGTTTTCTAGTCTAATCAAATTTCAACCTTTTGGTAAATTTGTACATTTAATAACATTTTATGCCTATGAATGAAACAAATGCTTTATAGCGAAAAAAGGATTTTAATTTTCTACATTGTTACCAGTAACAGAGAGTCGAATATTTGGGGGTATTCTAATGTAATCAAACTTCAACCTTTTGACAAACTTGTTCATTTGAAAAATTTGTATGCCTATGAATTAAAGAAATACCTGTGTGTACAAATGCTTTATGGCGAAAAATGGATTTTAATTTTCCATTTTCCAAATATTTGGGAGTATTCTAATAGCTGTTTTACATTGACAATTTATTGATCAATTAATTCATGAAGTCGCTTCATCAAGAAATTGGACAAGTGTGATGCACCAAATCTGCTGTCAAATAACTTCATGAATTTATTCATCAAGTTCTTGACGAATTAGAGCATGTTCTAATTTTCGTCAATTTCTTCGTGAAGTTCGGAAGTACCAATCCAACAGATTTCCAGCCTCAGATCAGTAATCCCCCCCGCCCGCTAACCTTTTCTGTTTCAGAGACAGCCAGGATCAAGAAACGAAGACAACGACACACACACATACACACCCCCCATACCCTCCTTACCCTCCTTACCCCTCTCCTCCCGCGCTAGCCTAAGGGCCACCTTAGCAAAGCGCATCCCAGGCTGCATAGCCGCACTGTCCTACCCAACCATACCACACATAAATATGACACAACCCCCGGTTACACAGACGAGCCGGCGAAGCAAGAAGAGCGCCAGAAGAAAGGGCCCTAGCCGGCGGGGCCCAGCCAGGACAAAAGGAGGTCCCACAAAGCGCCTACACCGGCCGCATTTGCGGTCGGGGTAGACGACGGATGGGGCCCACCTAGAAGGCTGTCCAGGCCTACACCAGATGAGGCAGGATAAAGAGGGATAATCCCCCTCGATCCCAAATCATTGAGGCCAATTTCTAGCCATGGAATAATGGCGCGGCGCGAGATCAGTAATGAGGTTATGTTATGTATATGTAAATAATTGTGTGGCGTCGTGCTAGTTTTGCATTGTTTTTACTTTTTTACAAAAACTAATATTTATATAATGTGTCAGAACGGTACTGTTGTAGTATCATTACAATTATGAGTGGAAAGGTGACATTTTTTAAATTTATTTGCTTCTTTGATTCATTGGTAGAACTGATTCATACGTCAAAAAACTTGACAAAGTCTGTAGCAGTGTAAAACCACACTGTTTACCAATAAATTCGTGAATTAATTCATGAAGAACTTCGTCAATTTATTCATCAATAAATTGTCAATGTAAAACAGCTATAATCTAATCAAACTTCAACCTTTTGGTAAATTTATACATTTTAAAAATTTGTATGCCTATGATTTATATAAATACCTGTGTATGCAAATGCTTTCTAGCGAAAAATAAATTTTAATTTTCTAAATTGTTGCCAGTAACAGAGTCGAATATTTGGGGGTATTCGAATCTAATCAAACTTCAACCTTTTGAATATTTTGCACATTAAAAAAATTTGTATGCTTATGAATGAAAGAAATAAATACCTGTGTGTATGCTAATGCTTTATAGCGAAAAATAGATTTTAATTTTCTACTTTGTTGCCAATAGCAGAGAGTCGCGTATTTGGGGGTACATATTTTAATCTAATAAAACTTCAACCTTTTGGTAAAGTAAATTAAAAATTTTTTATGAAAATGAATTAAACAAATACCTGTCTATGCAACTGCTTTATAGAATTATTCGTTATTTTAGAATTTTATGTTAGCCTAAATATTATAATTAGTTCCAATTTATGTATTATTTCGTGTTTTTGTTTATTATTAGCCCAACTAAGCATTTTCACTTATCAATGGTGGAAAAAATTTAAAGTTCTAAAAGATCATATTATCTTAAAAATTAATAACATTAAAAACATTTTAAATTAATTTAATTAATCCATTAGTTAATTAATTAATTAATTTTTTTAAAATAGTTAAACTAATTAATTGTTAAATAGTGTAATTAATATAACGTAATGTAATTAATTTAATTAATTATTAAAAATTAATTAATTTAATTAATTATTAAAAATTAATTATTAAAAGTTAAAAAAATTGCAACAAAAGTTTTAATGAGATAAATGCGTTGTTAAAATTTTGGAACTAATTTCTGGGACACCAAGAGTAGGGAAAAGGGCATAGGATGATTATGGTGTTCTATATCGGCTACATGAAATTCGATTTTCTTATTTTATACGGAGCATGTATGTATGTTCTTATATTAAAGTGAACTCGATATCTTTATTTTCTAACGCGAAGCAATCATTTGTGTATTTAGTTTGCTTATACCTCTTGTATTGGCTTCCTGGTCAATATTTTTTCTTAAAAATTTTTACAAACTTGTCACTACCGTTTAATGTTTATATGTATACCTAAAAACGATAAACCGTTCTTATATAAACCGAGTAACTTATAAACCGTTCATCTATTGTAAAAAGTGGCAATTTTATAGGATTTAAAACTATCGACATCACAGGCATGCAAAAGATCGAGTAGAACTGCATAGTTTCACACCAACACCTCGTATCGTGGTGTAAAATTTATGTTTTCAGGTCACACAAACCTTGTACCGATTTCATATAAAACATGTCGTTTACAATTAAATTGGACAACAGACGGTAGAGATTTCATATGCTTGCGGATTAATCTACATAAAATTATATTATTCCAGTGTGAGCATGCAAAATATAATTTACAGTGGCGTCTCTAGACTTCTATACCAGGGATGGCGGAAAAATTTACGTACAAATTATTGAAAAAAAATATATAATTGGATAGTTTTATTTTAGGTACTATTATAGAGAAAATGTGCTCAACATTATTTTTTATTGTTAAAGTACGTTCTTCTGCATTTGTTGGAAATAAACTTTTGACTTACTTTTTTATTAAAGTTTGGTATTTCTCGCACCACCGATTTTTCAAGGTAGCATTGCAGGTACTATTAGTCTGCCTTTACAATATAATTTAAATTTACTATCTTTTAAAAAAACACACAAGAGACAATACGTAGGTAATTAAATTTTACACCACACGTAAACAAATTATGTTTAATAAGCTTAAAAAGCTGTTAGTAGATATCATTTGGTTACTTGCAGACTAAACAGAGCCCAGACTGCATAGTAAATATGCGCTACTCCCACTCCGTAACCATGACCACCGCAGTAAACACTTTACAGATTTAGGAGCGAACTCCGAGAGCCCACGTATTCAGTGTTTTTCAAATGAATTTTGCAAGTCGAGATAAATTGTCTGCATATTACAAATTTAACAATTCCTCTTTAATTCGTTTCATAAGTCTGATCTAGTTATCTAGATTACATCATCTCTTCCTTCTCAGCCTGTACAAAAACTATGTTATGTAACGCTCCCAGGTCTTATCGCCTGTGACAGAATCGGTACACCCTCACACAACCGACATAAAGGGTGTTTCAAAGAAGACACTTCGTTATACAGAGTTGGTTAATTTATTAAGAAGTAGTAATTTTTAATTCTACTAAAATTGGTTAAATACTTAATAATTTAATCAAAACAGAATCAATGCGTCCTCAACACATTTATTGGTATCAAATCTAGAATATTTCCTGTTGTCTGATATCTGACACCAATAATAAGATACAGTTGTCGACAATGATATCGCAAAGCTAATTCGTTGAAAACGAATGAATTTTCAACTGTGAAACAAATTTGATGGGATAAGGAGTTAGCTCAAAAAATATGCGATGTAGAAAAAAACTGATGTACTCGTATGTTTATATAGCAGGTATAGAATGTAGTTAGAATATCAGATTTTGTACTTCTATACATCTTTATTTCTAAAGTAAGTTTTATATAATATATTTTTCAGAAGCGGTATTGCACTCCACAATAATAATTATTATTGTTATGAAGTTCCACAAATACAACGTTTACAAATTTATTTCTCCTCAGATGTAGAAAAAAAAATGTAGGAACATCACCTAAGAGGGAAAAATGGGATTTCTCACAGACAACTCTTTAGTTGTAGAGTTTCAATCGTCTGGGGTTTAAAATATTCGAGGTTCTTATTCCTTATCTCCATATAATTATGCGTTTAACTTTTTAGGGTTGAGCAAGCAAAAAATATTTGTAAAAAGAGAATGGCCCAAAAAACTTTTTTGGAACCAGGCAATTTTCTCAATCTAATATGATTTTTTTGTGGTATGAATATGTTAAATTTTTCAATAAATATAACGGTATGAGCATAAAGAACACACATTTTCTATATGGGTATGCATATGTAGCGTAAGGTGATTTATTTAAAATGCGTATAGATGCGTATTAGGATTATCACTAGAACAGTATTTATAATTTTGTAGTGACAATAAAACCATAATAGCTCTTACAGATGAATGTCCCCTTTCAAAACCTTAGCAAACAAAAAATCTCCTCGGCGTCATCTTAAGTAATATTTCCTTCCTTGACGAACGTCACTGGTTTTTTCCCGGCGATGTCCATTAACACGTCTACGCACCCTCCTTCCTTTGTTGCTAATGGCGAGCGGCGATTCTCACGAGAACTTTTTAACAATCTTACGATTTTATTATTCATTTCGTAGGAAGACACGCAGTGATTTGACGGTATGTGGTGTGTGTTAAACTAAGCATGTAATTATTTCACTAGATAAAACAAAAACAACGGGTTATTAGACCCTGCTGCCTCAAACGCGATCGATTCAGCGTCTTCGCTATAAAATGGAGATAGCTAACTAACCGTATCCGTACGATTACGAATTTGTTGCTTTTTCAAGTGACTGTTTCACACCAATGACTGACAGCTCATAAACTAGATCAATTTGCTACGGTTCGGGTTCATTGGTAGGAAAAAAATACAAGAATTTGAAACGGTTCCATAGAACACGTAGTTATATAACTATAAATTTCATTTTAGAACGATTTAAGAGCTCCGCCGTAACTGTAAATGTTCAAAGATTTTCTCATAGATCCGTAGGTAGGTAGATCAGTATCTTTGAACAAATCAGATGTATGTATCAACAACAAGGACTCAAAAATGGTTTCAATAAAAAATCTGTTATCTATATTTGCTTTTTTTAGACACATTTACATAAAAACATGTAATATTTATTTCCTTGGAAGTTTCATTTAATGTTTTTGATATTTCACCCTTGAAATGACCCCGCAGGTTCCTTATGGAAAATGGCTTCCAGCCGATAGTTCTGAAAATTTTGAATTGAATAGTTCTCGAAGCTTAGATAAAAAGTTGTCATAGGCCAGTGGCGGCCCGTGGGTTTGAATACGGGGGGGCGAATTTTGAAAAGAGGACGTACATCATAAGAGCTGCGGAGGGTGTGGGGGGCGGCAGCCCCCCGCTTAGCGCCGCAGGCGAAAAATTTTAAGGAATTTGAAGGTCATTGTGTTTTGCAAGTACTCCAAAATGAATACTGTCAGTGTGTGCAGTAGCTACTTAGATACTATGCGAGAAATAAAATTCCAACGTGTGGGGGCTGAAGTGGATAATCGATCAACCAACCCAGTTAGGATATAATTATGTAGATTATTGTTATAGTTCATTCTGTATAGTTTTTGAAGTTCCTTTAAAAACATGGGCATCACTAAGATGTTTATCTAAAACGGAATCAATTTTTGCACTATAGTCTATCAGTTCTAAAAATAGCCCTTTGTTTACCGAATCACTTTTTTTATTATGTCCACGAAGAGAAAGGTTACATATACCACATAGTTTTAAGATATTTAAAATTTTTGAAGGAAGCAATCGATTTTTCTTAACTGTTTCGTTATGACTATTTACTATTTATTTGTTCTGCATAAGCACTATTTAAACAAGAAGCAATATTTACTCTTCCTAAAAGTAAAAAACTCACCAACTTATTTTTGTGTTTAGGAAAATTTTCATGTTTCTTAATTTTAATTTCTAAATGTTTCAAGTCATTAACTCCAGTTTTCGTCCAGTTTTCTACGCCTTCTCCAAACAATAAACATACAAAACAAAAAAATCTATTTGTTTGGTCACAACCACAACCACAGGGTCTTATCATCAATGTTTTTATCAAATTTGCGAAAGCCGGCCCACTGTTTGCACTCTTTCTGCACCTCAACTAAATTTAACACTGGCATTGGACGTCCGTTATTTTTCAATTTGACTTTTTCCTCTAAACTTAAATTACTAATAACAAGTTTTTTTATTTCACAAACCCTCATTTTAAACTTAACTTATAAAATATAATGTCTTAAAAAGCGCCAAAGCAAAAAAAAACACATATAATCACACTTCAGTGATACGGGTTACTGCCTCATGGAATCCCAAAACAAAGCGCGCGAGCGCGCGAGCCTATCGTCGCCTATCCCCTCCACGTGCCAATTTGACCAATCATATGTAAAAATATGCTTTCACGATGGACTCAGATTTCACGGTCCGCGATGGAGTGGGGATTGCGCGCGCGGTACGATCATAGATGGCAGATGGCATTAATCTGAGCTACGTTCACGGAGTACATGCACTTTATGCAACCAACCTAACATCCAAGAGATATTGAATGCATGCTATTTAGATTTCTTATTGAAGTTCTTCTTTAAGTTTATAGTTTGAAAATATCTGGGGGGGGGGGCGGAGTCCCAGAGTCCTCCTTCACGAGCCGCCACTGCATAGGCACTAAGCTGAGAAAATTATATATTTCGAAATATAGTCGCCGAAAGGTAGGAGTTATAGTACCGCGAGGTATAAATTGAAGAAGACTCATTGTAAGGTCAAATGAAGAGAAGCCGTGAAATCTGTCCAAAATACATATTTCTTAGATTGTCGGGGTTACTGAATCCGAAGCAGCCATCCATTCGGGTATATAGATGCTATACAGGGTATACAGTATACAGAAGGTGCTTAGGGAAAATGATGACGAATTTCAATTGGATGAACATATAGATGAACCAGGACTTCTAAGAGTACGAATTTTCTCAAGTTTCCGAAATGCTGCAGGACATCAAATATTCATTAGTTATGTCAACGTGGATGAAGACTTAGATAATTATGGTGGTGATCAAGATAATGGTCCAATCCTAGCATATTATTGCACGTGTTACTCAGGGGCGAGTAGTAGGAACTTGTGCTCATGTGGCCAGTGTTTTTTGGTTTCTAGGCTATGCCCGCCATCAACCACATGTGAAGTACCCAGATGATTCACTATTAAAGATGAATGCAAATAATCAATTGATAATTGAATTACTTAATTTTAATTTATGTTATATCTTTTATTTCAGACAATATTATTTCATATTTGAAAATGATTCAGTAAGTATTCGTTACGATGTATAGTAAAGTAAAAAACATATGTATTCATCAATGATGTATGATAGGTGTGTAGTACAACATTAATAAATAATGTACTTTAGTTAAAAAAGTTTTTACTTATCGATTTTTTAACCTACCTAATTAATTAGTAAACTCCAGAACTAGGTTGGCCGTGGAACATCTTACAACCTGTTATCCTCTTAAGACTTCTCATTGTATACTTTGCAAATGCGCAATACAATATAATAAAACATATCCTAAAGCTGTAATAAAATATTACTTAATATTATTATAATATGATTACATACGTTTGGGACATATTACATTTACAATGATCTCACAATGACCTTCATTTGATCTTGACGTGACCTTGAAACTCATCCGCACAGCCTAATGGACGGCAGATTCGGATTGAGTGACTCCGATAACGTAAGGAACATGTGTTTGGGACAGATTGCACGGATTCTTTTCATTTGACCTTACAAGCTAAGTGGTTTCTTTATAGCTCGTGGTGCTATAACTCCTAGCTTTCATCGACTATATCTCGGAAAATATAATTTTCTCAACTTGGTGCCTATGATAACTTTTTATCTACGCTTCGAGAACTATTCAAAACTATCGGCTGAAAGCCATTTTCCATAAGGAACCTGCGGGGTCCATTTGTAATTCGTATGGCAAAATGGGAAGAATATTTTTCATTTAATAAATCCATTTATTCGGGCTACTGACTAGACTAGACTATGTAACATATTGTTTCATTTTATTGGTATTCTATAAAAAAATAATAAGTATTTCAAAATATATAAAAATGAAATAAAACGAGGTGTACAGAATGGGTAGGAGATTGGATAATCGAAGAAAATATAGTTTCAAATTTGTAGAGGTGGCAGGTCTCCAGAAAACACTCATTTATTACAAATTTTAGCAGATCACGCTGGTCGGAAAATTTAAGGAATATTCTAAATAATCTGGCAACCCTGCAAGTAAAGACACAAGTAATTATGCCATTTTAAATATGTGAATATATAAGGAGCGTCGTAAAAAAACTTATTTTATGAAACCACGTCACTGTAAAAAAATAATTTTAATATGCCATATATTTTGATATATTCTTTTCAACTTTTATTTGATTTTTTTTTGTATCTTGATTAACAATTAATATCACACCATACCATACCATACCATTTTTAAAAGAAGGCTGCTTGGAACACCAATTCTTAAAATGCAGAAACATACTATCGCAACTAAATTTTGCACTGGTTTGATCATAGCTATTAGAAACAACACCAGAAGATATTTTCTTTGAACTCGATATTATTTAATGAGTTTAATATGTATCTGATAATCATAATTAATAATAATTCGATTAGAATTAATACTGTTTATAAGTTCCAAAAAACGCAAATGTACGTATTTGAATAATATGAGACTATTTGAATAATTGAAATAATTGAACTCTCCGAATATTCGAATTATTCGAATGATGTATCTATTCAAATAACTCAAGTATTTAGTTATGCGAAGTATTCCAATAATTTGTAACTATTCGAACTGATAAATATTGGACATGAATATGACAAATACGAATACTGTGTTTGCGCCTCAGTTTGTTTTGATATCAATTGCTAACTTGTCCCCAATTTTCATAAATGAATAGTATTGAATACCATTAGAATCGGTTCCATTATACTTCGATATACGATTTTTCGTATTATCCATTTTAGTAAATATATGTCGTAAAAAATATATAAAGATTTATAATTATAATCAGGATAATCGCTTAATTTATCTCGAATCATGTTTAAAGTAAGAACTTTATTTTCTTTATACATATTATAAATTGTGCGCCTCAGTACATCTGGTAAAATTTTCAATTTTCTTTAATTTTGTATTTTTTCGTTTCCTTCTTGTACCGTGATCAATCCTTTTTTAATTACGCGATAAATTGTCGTTTTTGTTATCTTAGTTAAATCGTTAATCCGTTTCTTAACTATTTTATCACATTGTTCACTATTTTCAATTTTCAAACATTCATATATTTAATATAATACGTTGACTTGTACGTGTAAATGTTTGTTTTTAAACTCTGAGTTTGTTTCGATGCTTTTGACAAAAACCTGTTCCACTATTTGGGGATTTTCCCGAGTTATTTCGTTATCCTCCGCTTCAAAGAATCTTCAGAGAGCCACGCTAAATTACTAGATAGCATTTATTTTAATAACTATTATTCTTTACTGATTACGATATGAACAAGTAATAATATCAACTAATAAATAATAATACGTATTATACCAACAACATACCCCGCCAAGCAATGCTCTGCACTTTACTGGCAAAGCGGCAAAACTAAGTGAACCCGTATACCATACAAAAAAATTATTTACGACCTAGTGGACCAATACAGGTTTGCCTTGGTAACCAGCGCGCTGCCATCAATTCTACATCAGGCGCACTAGTTTACCAGTACCGGATTCACTGAATTGCTATTCGAGTATAAATTACGTGACACATCATGGTACTAGGGAGAAATTTCAGGAGAAGTGCATACGGTCCTATGCTTTAAGATTTACAGGTTCCAATTGACATCGTAACAACTACACAATCTTTTGGTGTTATAAAATTCAACTTTTATAAGGAGGCAATTTTATTTGAGAGTGAATTATGTATAGTATGATTTTAGTATTGCATTAAACAGGGGTATGTTGGAATTATTAGACATGTGAAAAAAAAAACTGAACTACAGAGGCCAATTTAGTGTTAGCATTGCTAAACATGTAAAAAACAGAATTATAGCGCTTAAATGTAGTAGTAACTGACGCTTTTTTATGGGTCCCTTGCCACCTACGAGTAACACGTAGAATTTCGTATCACGAATCACGACGATACGCATTCGATCACATTTTGCCATTTTTCTCGAAAGCGTTTTGCGAAAAAAATATAAATAGGCAAAAAAGTTTATAAATTCAATGGCTTTCCCGAGGATTAATAATTTTTAAGGAATTCAAATATGTCACCAAATTTTTTTGACTTCAAAGACAAAGGGTCCACGATAAAGTGTCTAAAGGAGGCTCCCCGCCAAAAAGTGTAGCACCATCAGATTCTACACGTCATAAAACCTCTGCGTACCAAATTTAGTCCGGATTTAGGGGATTTAAGGATTTAGTCCGGACTTCTGGGTGGCCAAGCAAAAATGCTTCCAGGGCTTGAAGAAGTTCCACTTTATTTAAGAAGAGACATGTGGTTCATGCACGACGGACCTCCATCGCATATTTCTCGGCCAGTGCGTGCATATTTAGATGCAGTTTTTCCAAATCGCTGGATAGGCCATGTAAGCATTTTTGCTTGGCCATCCAGAAATCCGGACTTCAAACCTCTTGATTTTTCTATTTGGTCTCGAATGAAGGATATAGTTTACAAAGAATCTATTGGCTCGTGTGAAGAGTTGTGGCAAAGAATACAAATCGCTGCCAACGAAGTCAGACGAAATCCCAATATGTTGTTTCAAACTCGAAGATCTCTCAGAAAACGTGTAAAGTGTATCAGTGTCAACGGTGGATTCTTCGAACAATTACTTTAAATCATAATTACGTGTTTTATTTGTTTTATTGTTAATTGTTGTAATAACACGAACAAACACTTGGTTTGTTTCGCTTTTAATTTCTCATATCAGAACATAGTGTTCGTTAAATCGATTTTTCTCGCAAACAGATCGAGACACCGAAATGAAACAAGCACACATAATTAATGGAAAAATTATTGCTCTTTCAGGTTTTGAATCAAATTTCATGTTAGACATACAGAGTAAAAAGTTATTAACTAAGTTTTCGGTAAAATTGGTCGTAAGTGGCGCCCTCTATGAGCAATGCTGAAATTACAACATGCTTCTTATTCGTCGCCTAAGAAAATATAGTTTCACAAGTTTTCAAGTTCCTAACCTACATATTTTCAGAATAATCGCAAAAAAACGATTTAAAATTTTAACTTTCAACACCCTGTATTTCCGAAACTATCAACTTTCGGATAAGACATGTTTGCGCCAATGGTCACCATTGCACGTGTAGTATCTTCAGCTTTCGATTTTCCCATTGTTAATGAATCACCCTGTATATTATTCTTTCAACAATTTTGGGTAAGATTGTTGGAACAGTAATGCCTCTATAATTTCGAATACATAACGGATCGTTATTTTTAAATATAGGTGTAACTGCACCAGTCTTTCAAATATTTGGAAATTTACCCTGTTCCACAGATATATTTATTAATTAAGCCAAAGGTGAAGAAAATTGTAAGCCTATATTTTTAACAACTTTTGTTGGTATACAATCAATGTCCATGGAATTCATATTTTTTAGGTTATGAATAACATTCATTACATCATTCGCATTTATATTACTATAGTAAAATGTATTATACATACATAAGTTTGTTACTAGGTTGGAAATTTTACTACCAAATTGCCGCAGTACAACAGTCTTAGCTTCGGAACTAATATAATTTACAAAAGCATTTGTTAAAATGTGAACTTCATTTACAATGTTTATTATCAATATGTATTTCAGTGGGCAAATTTCTCTTTATTTTGCCATTGTTTTCCCCAACTAGTTTCCATATGTATTTTTATTTTTGGAATGAGTTTTTATTTTTAATAAAATTTTCATAGAATTGTTTTTTAGTATTATTAATTTTTATTTTGTAATCATGTTTAAGTGTTTTATAATACAATTCAATGTCATTATCTCGAAAATTAGTTTTTAGCCAAAATAAATCTCAATTTTTTACTCATTTCAATAATATCCTTAGTAACCCATGACTTCGTCTTATGTTTTGCATAAGTTACTGATCGCATTGTGCAAAATAAATCTAATGAATATAATACTATCACAGACAATATAGCTTATCGCTACAGACTGCGCTTTAAATGCTGGAAATTGGCAACATAAAATGGATGCAGGGTCTTGTTAACCGGCATCCAGCAATATTTAGCGTGGTATCTCCTACTCGGTAAAATAATAACTGCCAAATAAATTTAATACATTTAATTATGAAATTGTATGTAATTATATGGAACTTATCTTTTGTTTGGAAATGATATTTGTGTTAAATGCTAAACAAAATAAATCAAGTTAGAATTAAAACTATGAATTTACCCTATTCATTATTTATTTCAAAATAATTAAAAAATGTAAAATTTCCTTAAGAACAGTACCTTAATTTTTTATTTAATAAAATTGTTGGAACCTCAAGAGGTGGTTGATACGAAATTTATTTAAAAAAATCAACAATCAATGAGAGATAAGATAATGCGTTTCGCTACTGCTGTTACAATTATTGACTAACTTTTTTGTTTTTCGACAACCTGGGGTGTGGGGAGATTTTTTAAATTATTTATAAACATGTTTTTATTCAATGATGTCACACCGTTGGTTCCGATTTTTTTTTTTACATGCGGACTTCGGACATTTTTCACTCGATAACCAATAAGAAACATGGGAGATTTTTTGATATTTCGAGTCATTTCCGAAGTACAAGCAAATACTGTTTTTTTTTCTTTCATATATTGGGACATATCGTTCTACCTCACCCACCGAGTACTCTACTCAGAACTAAGGAGTGATTTAAAAAAATTAAAATGGGTTATCCTGATGATGAAAAATAAAACATAATTAAACTGTATTATTCAAATAACAATAATGTGCAAAAGTTCTTCAGGAATATCGGCAAATTTATTTTGGAGGACGAATTCCGCCAACGAACACTGTAAAAAATATTAGAAACCTTAGGCAGCCAGAAAACAGCCCCGATCTCAGTTCAGACATATTTTTGTGGGGACACTTCAACAAAATATATTATTAAAGACTTCAAAATTTATTGAATGAAAAAATACAGGACGAAATGTTTGATAATTCTGAATTTGTTTTTAAAGCAATAAATAGTAAATTAAAGCATATTTTCAACTGTATCATAACAATTACATGCATGTTGAAATTTTGTAAAAATTGTAGGTACTTTAATGTTGTTTGATTTTTAGGTATTCTCCTTATGTTGTTGTAAAGATTAGCTATAAAAATCGTTTGTTTGTTATTTCAATAAGGATGAATTTTAATTTTTTTTAATGATTTTTTTACTACAACCATATATTTTATGCCAGCAAATTTTAATGTCAAAAGAAATAAAGGAAAAGTCGTACATTTGTATTTAAAGTTTTGTTGTTGATTTAATTATTAAACCTATAAGTGGATGTCAAAAAACAAAAAAAACTTGTAACTACATTCCGCGACGTACTAGTAACCCACCTTGTATATTAAATAAATTTTTCTACGTTCATGCAATAAACACAACTTTATTGAACTATATTTACTAGAAAAAGTGGATCTTTATTGCACTAGTGCAATAAATATTTAATGCACTCATCTGTCATTATAGTACAGCGATTTGTGATCAAGACAAACATAAACATTCAAATGAGCGAAATATTTAGTCTTTTTTTTCTAAAATGCCATATGATTACAATTTATAAACACAAACGTAAATGCCTCAAACATACGCGATCACGACTACTATGATTTGGATAATGCAACTCTGCAGTTCTAGAAATGTCAGTCAAAAATTAATTTTGACATTTAAACAAAGTTTAAAAATGAGTGATATTATTGGAAAAATAGATGATAGTGATGAAGAAGAATTTGTTGGGACCCCACCAGAAGTTAGTGAAATAGCAAATACAGCGTCATTAAACTTATTACCTAGCAAATCAAGAAAACTATATGAAAAAATTATAATCGTTTTAAAGAGTGGTGCTTCGATAAAAAAGTTGTAAATCTTACAGAAAATGTGCTTCTTGCATACTTTTCAAAAAGATCGCAAGATATTAAACCCTCATCACTTTGGTCTGAGTACTCAATGGTGAGAGCATGCCTTTCTACAAAAGGAGATATTAATATTAAAAATTATAAAAAACTAATGGCATTTATGAAGCAGAACTCTGCAGGATTTCGGTAAAAAAGTCAAAAGTATTTAATAGAGGACACATTTATAAATTTCTAAAAGAAGCTCCAGATTCCCAGTATTTGATGAAAAAAGTAAGTCAGTAATTATTGTTTAGCTTTTGTAAGATATTTTAAAATTACTTGCACTTGCAAACAAACTCAATGTTGCAAAACAAATATTTCAGGCTGAAGAAAATGACAATGTACAGATACCAAGTACTAGTACATTTAGAGAAGTCACAAATCAAGAAGTAGAATTAAAAAATAATTCAATAAGAAATATTAATATTGAAAATTGCAAAAATTGTACATTTAGGTACTTTTAATATTAATGGTACAAATAATGTTTAAGTTATATTATTCCTAATTACTAGTTCCTAACTTTCTTAATGTTAACCGATAGTGTTAATTAATTATTAAATATTTTGCTCTTAAATTACGTTTTTTATTTTTCTACACCTAAATAAAACATTTTTTTTTTTCATGAACGTAGAAAAACATTTTTTTTATGAACGTAGAAAAAATATTGTAAGCAATTCGTGCAAAAAGTGTTTATTGATTGCAGTCGACGTGTTGTCAAACTCGGCCTAACGGCCTCGTTGGACAAATTCACGTCGCGTGCAATAAACACTTACTTTTTGCACTTGTTGCATAAATAACTATTATTTATTAAAAAAATTATATTATAAGCTGTTTAAAATATCATTACGAATTTTGTTTATTTGGAAATATATTTTCTGCAGTATATCAATACAAAAAATGAAAATAGTAGCTAATTAACGAAATTATGATTAAATAACTTAACTGTGACACCGCTGCAGAATATCATATGAAACTACATAGATATTCGTTGATTCCTTAAAACATTTTTAGCAATGCCTAGATCATACATTTAAATAAACGCATAAAACAGATTTGATAAAAAAGTGTACAAAATAAATCCGTAAGTACGCCTGGCAACATTGCCAAAGTGCTAGGATACACGTAGGAATGCGTGCGGCTGCATTTGATTCTACCTAAAATTCTGCTGGTGGTGTACTCTATCGGCAATTCGGAAATTTAAAACTGCTGTCCTATTCCAGTAACGGTCTGGGGCGAAGCTATATTGTCTGTGATACTATATTGACAAATGTGTTAAATGCATAGTCACTATCATTAATATTTTCATAGACAGACTGAAAAGTTTCTTTATGTAAATAATAATTTAAATGAGTTAGATTCTTTTCACTTGTATTTCTAATAATAACTGTTTCGTTAGATTTTTTGAAATCAGAAGTAATAAATTAATCTATTCTTCCTTTTTGTACGTACGTAATAAAACCTTGTGTTATAAACGTAACACGGTATACTAACTCTGTCGCCGACTCGATATTTAATAAATAAAGTGCACAATAAAGTTCCGGTTAATTGACTTAAATGCGACAGACAATCCTGTTCCATAATAATATCTATCTACACCCCCTTAATGGTGGACAGTGAAATATTCAACATAAATTAATTTAATCCTTAGTATCCTGATTCTGCAGCCGGTTCTCTTAAAAGCGCATTTACGACAGACATCTTAAACTGTCATCAAGTTCGAATCCGAGGACGTCGGGTTGTCGGCGGACGTTCCTGCGCCACCACGACGTCCTGCGGCGGAGCATCTACAGGATGTGTCATTGATATTTCAGGAAATGGGAAGTATGCTACTTATATTTTTGCGGTTGCTCGGTTAAAATTAGCCGCGGCGATGAAACGTTGCGGCGAGAAGTCTCCTTTCGAATCCCGCCGAACGAACGGAGTTAATGAGGCGGTGAAGATACTGCTTCGCTGACATTTTTCAAGGCGAAATGCGGTCGATTTTTTGTGTTCGGGACACAGGGATGCGGAAAGGAACGATTTAAAGTTGATGGGTTCCTAAGTTGCACATAGTCTTGTACAAAATTAAGATGTTAACGCAGTTAGTCGTACAATTTTATGTAAAATTAGTTACTAGATCATGGTTATTTTGAAGCCGCATAGGTTAATACAAAATTACCTTATAATGTAATAACTAGACATCGGAAATTTTGTGGCGACAAACGAATAAATAAACGGTACTGCCGTGCTTAGGGAAAAGGCAGTAAAGTGCAAAAAGCCAAATTGGGGAAAAATCGAATTTAAATTTCAGATAATTTATAACTAAATTAATTATACTATTCTTCTATAATTATGAGTAAATGACTAATAATATTTTACATGACTCATTAAAAAGTCATTTTTGTGTATTTTCAAAAAGTAATTAATTGACGGGCGTAAAATAAATGACGTACTGTCCTTTATTGCTGTAAGCAAAATGGCAGTAACATATAATTTACTGCCTTTTTACTCTGTAAAACAAAATTTACTGCTTTTTTCCGTTGTTTTTGTTAATTATTATATAAATTATTTTGTTCACACTAGCGCAGTAATGCGGAATAATTTTTTTTTTAATATATACAGGGTGTCCCGGAAATAACAACTAGGTACAAAAATCATTATCTTATCACCGTTAAATCACAAAATATAGAATACTAATTGTAATTTTCTAATTTTTGTAGATATGATTATTACTTTATACAGGGTGGTCTGAATTTTATGCAGGAAACTTCGAGGGTAGATAGATCTCTTTAAAATAATATGTGTTTGCCTTATAAACATAGGTCTGCAACAGCCCCATTTTGGAGATACAGGGTGTTGAGGTTTTAACAAAAATTGATTATTTGTTTATATCGCACACTACCTCACAGGTGGTGTAGAAAGGAGTGTAAATAATTTTGTTGATGTGCTTACAAATTCACTTACTTTTAAACATAAACAAATATTCTTGTAATATTATCGTTAGAAGTGTGTCACAAGAGGATTGTATTGGTATGAATAACTTGGGAACGGCGGATCTTAGGGAAAAATTAAAGTCACCTTTTTACGTATTTTGTGCATTAAAATATAAATCAGTTACAATGACATGTAAAAAATGCAGTGGCGTAGGTTTTTTTTGTAAAAAAGGGGGTGACCCCTGTCCAGTTGTACACCACTGGTTGAACCTTTAAAGCTCATATTTCAGGGAATATAAGGCCTACTATCATACATTATATGTACCAAATTTTATTGAGATCGGTTAATAGATTCCGGAGATATAAACAAAAAATCTATTTTTTTTGACAACTTCAACACCCTGTCTCTAAAACGGTGCCGTTCCAGACCTATGTTTATAGGGCAAACACATATTATTTTAAAGAGATCTATCTGCCCTCGAAGTTTCCTGCATAAAATTCGGACCACCCTGTATAATAACAATTATATTGTTATTTATGTAACGATGAATACAAATATTTAACAATTATTTAATCTTTTGAAACTTTCGAATTATCAACTAATGAAAAAAAAAACAGTCCTAGAAATTAAACAATGATTATTTTTTTAAATCTTTAAGAATTATAAAATTTTCGAAAAAAAAACGGAGGTTTAATCACATGTAAATTTTTTAAACAAAATTAAAGCTAATTAGAACCTCAACAAACTGTATCTAGTAACTGAAAAAATATCACTTTTAATTTTAAAAATCATAGTTATTTTTCTGGTAAATTTAAATTAATTAATTTCTTTTAAATTAATTTCTGGTAAATTATAATCATATTATGACACGTAATAAAGAGTAAAAAAGCAGTACTTGTCACTCTCAGAAGATAAAAGCAGTATAGTTTGAATTTTACTGCTTTTTTACATTGAAAAATAGATTTACTGCTTTTATACTTAGGAAATGTAATTAATTCAAAATATTTGTCGAATTTAAAAATTACTATCTTATGGAAATAACATTATTAATGTAAAATTGTATACTAGATAAACGTAAAATCATTGAAAAAACATATTGGCACTGAAAAAAGCAGTAACTGAACATTACTGCCTTTTCCCTAAGCACGGCAGGGTAGTAATCTATATTACGCTAGTACGCGGCAGTACGCGTTGTAGTACACAATGCTAATGACTGCTACAAAAAACACGTGCCGCATACTCGACCAAGCATAGCATCAAACTCACTCATACACGCACAAACGACAATGAAATGCATGCCCAATGTCATTCAGCAAAAAAAAAAACGCGACATCATGTCAGGCCGACAGGGCAGGCTATGCTAGGGTGACCCTAAAAAAAAAAACATTTTTTTTTCGTGTTGTGAAAATATTTTAATTTATCATGTTTTAAGAGACCCATCAAAAAACATCAGATCAAAATTTTTTTTTAAATTTCCAAAATCGTCAAAAATTGAATTTTTTTTAAATTTTTTTTCTCGTTATTTTATCGTTTTCTAGGTTGAAAAAAATCTCGATTATGAAAATTTCAAATAGATATTTTAATTTTCATAGTGTAGGTAACTAATAATTTTTTTATTGAATTAGATGAACAAAATAGAAATAAAACACACTTAAATTTTAAAAAATTAAAAAATTATAAATATTTGATACTCAAGTGCGGTAATAAATTTTGCATCGAGAAATTTTTTAAGTGTCGTGATTTATTTCTATTCTTTTGTTCATCAAATTTGTTGCAACTCGTATTGATTACAGCATATCCGTTGGAATCTTCTGGTGCTGGTTCTGGATCTTTTATACCTATAGATAGACTGCTTGTAATAAAGACTTTTATTTGTTATACATGCGTGTTTAGTACATGAACAACAACAAATATTCATTAACAAAATGTATAATGACGGAACTTGTCTACAAAAATTGTACAGAACATTGACACCGGCACTCTCGTCAAAATAAAAAGAAAATACACAGTTTGGGATCAAACAAAATTCAGTAAAAAAAAATATTAGTTTGTTGATATTTATTCTTAGAGGTCGCTCAAAAACATTTTAGGTACACTACTTTTAAAGTTAAAATAATTATGAGTGACCTTTAGAAATTAAAATATCGATTTTGAAATTTCAGAATCGAGTATTTTTTTCAACCTAGAAAATGATAAAATAACGAGAACAAAATTTAAAAAAAATCAATTTTTGACGATTAGTAGATATAATAGGCGGGTTCTGCGCCACTTTTTCTGCGCCACACTAAATGACGTCACGAACTCGATGGGCAGTGTCCATCGCTCCTTCAGCGGCTTCTTGTGGGCATTGTCGTTGTGCAAGAGATGCGTGGGTGTTGGCATGCAAGAAGTGTCATGGCGGCATGGAAGTGAGGTCATACAAGAAGTGTCATGGCGGCATGGAAGTATCGTCATACAAGAAGTGTCATGGCGGCATGGAATTATCATTATACAAGAAGTGTCATGGCGGCATGGAAGTGACGTCACATGGCCAGTTGGTGGTAAATTTAAAATTCAATCACGATAAGGGGAGGTCAATGACCTCCAAACAGCATTGCGTCATTCTTATCCGGTATTGAATCATTCGAGGTCAAGTTTCTACAGGTCCACACTTGTTTTCTACTGGTTCAGACCTGTTTTTTAGCAGAAACTTTAACCTGATATATTATTCCTTTAACAGCATTGCGTCATTGCATCAAAGTGTCAAATTCTCTCATACACACACAAACGATAATGAAATGTACGGTCAACGTCCCTCATCAAAAAACCGAGATTGTTCACCGGTGGCTATGCTGACAGGGCAGGCATTAGGGTGCCGCTAGGTACGTATGGAATAAATTGATCGATGCGAAGCTTTAGATCGAAATGTGAAGTAGTTGATGCTTCGTCACCATTAGTAAAAATAACATCTATTAAAAACTTCGACTATTTTAGATATGCGCCTGTGACCTCGGTAAATGTTAAATGGTCATTTTCGTTTTTCAAATAGGTAGGTATTTACCTACAGATTTGTTAACTTTTACTGTTACTTATTATAACGTACTGTATCTACAGTCTGTACGATATTTGTTGAGATAGAATTCGAAGAAGACCTCTGCGTTATTTTCTAGGAATTAACCGCGTTCGACACCCAAGGTAGAAAGACATTGATGGCGTGGCGTTGACCGTAGTAGCATGCAGTGCATACTGAGTTTTACAATTACGTAGGTGTGTTTCTTCGTAAGTGTATCTTATAGTAAATTTTTTAATATTTCAAGAACGCGAAGTGATAACTTCACAAAATTTTATAGGATAACACCTGCATTGAATAATTACAAAGCTTTACTAGTAATTCTGCCTTTCACTTGCCAGTGCCGTAGATATGGGGGTTTTGAAAGATTCTGATTAAAGCTGCCATGCCAAATTTTAAATAAAAAATGTCCCTAAACATATATTGCATTTTGGGAGGAACAAAAAATCATAGCAGGCCTTAATATCTATTTCAAAAATGGCAATTCGATTCGATATGGTAAATGACAGAGAACGCTTTAAGAGACAATAGTAAAGTGACTGACGTAATATGAAGTGACAACTTTTCCCTGGTTGTTGCAATCAAAGCAAGTGACCTTGACCATAGACCTTGAATTTGTAAATTTTGTGAATTTTTTCGAAGCGCCTAAACATTTCGAAAAAAACTTCATTCTTGGTTTTTCCAGCACCAACCAATAAGTAAATTGAAACAGAGACAAGCTTACTAACTTTTATCTACGATCTGCTACCATTGTTATGATTTTTGAACTTTTATTAATGATTGACATATTTTACCAAAACATCAAGTAGATGGTCTAAATAGTGCCAATCAAACAGAAATAGGACTTTTTCTAATATTACTGGTTTAATACAAAAATGAGAAAGAAAGAGTTGAGCCACAAAAGAGTTGTTTTTTTTAACCTCATATATTTTTTTGCTTACACACAGTACTTGAAAAAAATATCTTAAAATTATATTATTATTATTAGAGTATTTATTTTATTGTTACAGTAAAAAGTAGTATTACGGCTTTACGAAAAAAAAGATCTATTTTCACTATCTTACACATTGATAACAATAATACAATAATAGCATAATTACCTTGCTCTGAATTGTAGAGTTCCAATAAATTTTAGTTAAGTTGTTTAATTTTCATTTTTTGTTTATAATTCATAATTTTAATAAATGTGTCTGAAAAAAAAAATAGCAATAGTAGAATTATATTAATTTAATTTATTTATAGATATGTTTTTTTCTTTTTAAATTAAACTAATCAAAAAACACTTTCAGCTTTAATATGGAAGGGAATAGTATTTCCTATTAGCCTTTTATCATTCTAAAATCCATTTTTTCAAATCTGTGGTAGTAAAAATTTAGTACGAAGGTAAGTAAACATATATTAGTTTTCTAATTTTTTATTGTTTTCCTTATTACTCTACAGTATTATATTACCATATTACCGAGCATATTACCCTGCAGTAATCTACTGAAGATAATGTATCGTTTTATTCATTTTTCAATAACTTCAATGTATTTGTTTATACTCAAATAGGGAAGTTACTTAATACTTTGCAGCTTTGAAACTTGAATTATTTATTTACAAATCGATATAAAATCTAAATTACTGACATAAACAAAAGAAAATTCCGTAATACCCTTATTCAGCTATATCCGACAAATTCTTAGTGACACAACAATCTGATATTCCGTTGCATTTGAATGAGGAACAATAGACTGTGAAGGTATTAGAATAAACACTTTTTGTTATCCCTGCTACCTCCCTTCCTTAGAATACGTCCGATTATTTAGGATTACCTTTTACAGAATAAAACTGTACGGAAGGAAAATAATAGAAGCGGAAACGGAAACTGAGGGTTAAATCCCAAAAATCAATGTTTACCAAAGTGACAACGGTAAAATTTGAAAGGTTCAAATCTGGATTTGAACAGGAAAGGAATAATAAGATCTCAGTGAAAGTTACTTCACGTGACCTGAGAAAACAGGGAAACTATTTTTCAACCTTTTTGCGAGAAGTAGTAATAAAATTACAAAGAGAAATTGAGCATTGAGTAAATAAAAATGCTTATAAAACTAATTAAACTATTTTGGTGTTTGCGGTAACAAATCTATTTCTAATGCTTATGACATATTTTGTTTAAAAAAGAACACATTATTTTTTTGTATTATGTCTTACACAAGATATCTTTTAATTATGTACTATAAATATACATTACATTATGTATTCATTCATAATTACTTAACCCAAAACAATTGTGGGATAAAAATAACGACATAATTTGTGGTAAAGCGTGTGGGTAAATTTTTTTGTGTAAAAAAGTCTTGAACGCTCATTTAAAATTACATCAAGAACAATGCATTTAAAATCGACAATTTGCATTTGCAGGAAGTTTAGAATTGTACATCTTTTTTGTCAAATATTTCTCATGAATTCTGATGTCTCATAGATTTGCATATTGAAAGACGATTTTTTGAGAATTTATAGATGAAAAAAATAACTCATTTTTAAAAAAGCACTTTTTTCGTTTAAAAATTAAAAGCCCCTAAAAAAACTAAAAATGTATTTTTTTTATAAAACTGCATTTCAAAACGAACAAAATGAAAAAAAAGTATATGGTATCTTTCGATTTTGCAGGTATTTGAATTTTTTTTTCAAAAATATTAAAATACTCATAACTACTTGAGGGGTTGAAATAAAAATGTTAAAAAATGCATAAAACCAAAAAAAAAAACAGAAAAATTAAAAATGGTATTACAAAAACGTCAAAATAATAAATAGCAAAATTAGTGTTTAAAATAATTTCTTCATAAAATGCTGAACAAAATAATATCTTATTTTCACGATGTATGGGCAATTTTTTTTTTTTTAGTAAGTAATCTAAAACTTTGAACTTTGCACTGTGCGCGGGTAATTTGCTACTCAATCGGATTATTTTAAAACCTGTACGAGTCATTTTTAGCTGCTTCCTAAGCAGTTAATTGAATTTCACGTAAAGCAATGTTTATATTCACCGCTAAAGTTTCCTGTGCATGTTTATTTGTCTAATTGTTGCAGAGTGTATCCGGTTGGGACGGAGGGATACATCGGATGTTTCCGTTGGTTCGAAAAATATACCCGTTCCTTCATAAAACTGTTTATGCTTAAGTGCAAAAATAAATAGTTCGATCGCCAAGTGGCGAAATCCAACGGAAACGACTTGTGGAAATTTTGCAGACAAGGGCGGATACGAGAGGGGCTAGAGGGTCAGGCTCTCCCCCATTTTTGTCGAAAAGTCCTGCATTAAAATGTAAGATTTTATATACATGGTGTTTCAAGCTTTACTTAAAATTTGAATTCGGATGATCAAAATAAAAAAAAATCCTATCAAAAAATGCCCGAAGACGTTCGATGTCAATATATCGCTTTGAAATTTGGATTAATGGTTTGTCTAATTTCTAATTAAAAGTAAAACATTTACTTATTTGGATGCATACAGGGTGTAACTTCAAATGAGGGTTGGGGTTTTAGGGGTAACAGTAAGTGTTCCCCGGAACACAGATCTAAAATTATTATTTTTTAAATCAAGTAATCGAATTATAATTAGTTTTTTAAACTGCACTTTAATTCTTGTGTACGCCGCCACTTGGAGGCGTAAACTGGAGCACCTGAAATTTGCATATTAGTTGCATTATCAGCGCTGCAAGTTGTTTTTAAATCATCCTACACAGTGCGAAGGTACAATGAAAAATAATTTAGTAAAACAGATTGCTTCTGTATAACTTAGGGACGTCATTTTAAAGCCACCATATTTTTTTGATATCACTGTGGACGAAGCGTCGAACATTAAAAAAACATTCTATCGTTTCAAAAGAAATACAAATTTTTACATGATCTGTTATATATTTCGTAGATACGTTACTAATTGTACATATACACTTTTTAATTAACTGTTGGACAGCGAAACAAATGAAAATTAATTTAGTGGAAATACATATATTGCTTGTCTATGACAACGACACTTGTTGTTTTAAAGACACCATATTTTTTGATGTGGATGAAGCGCTGAACTTTAAAAAAACCTTTCAAAAAATTTAAAATTTTCTCAAGATTTATTAAGTATTAACTAATAATGGTACTTAGAATCGTATAAATTCGACATTAGATTTTTTCGATTCGACCAATGCTTGTTATTCCTTCTCTTCTCGTCTTCTATTTTATTCGAAAAGCACGCAATTTCCTTGTAAATTTTTAATAAAAGAGAGAAGTAAAGAAATTGGAAAACATTTTGTTTTATTTCGAAACAAAAAATTGGAAAAATTTGAAGAAATTTGAAATAAAATACAACAAAAATACTTATTGTACCCTCCTTTCTAGATATATTATACAGGGTGTTCTGCCTTAATTTTAACAGACGATAGAATACATTAAAATAAACAAAAAAACCTTATATGACATGGGTCCTAAACTCAACCATTTCCGAGAAAAAAATTATCAAAATCTCCAACTTGATATACAAAACTTCGATTAATTTAAGAATATTGATATAACTGAGTGCATAGGTTACCATAAAATACAATGTTATTACTTTTTTAACTTCTTTATGCTCAATTCTAAAAAATAATTAGCGTTGTAATAAATTTAAAATTCGATAAAATTCATATCGAGCAATGTGGCAACGGTGCGGCGGTTAACACCAGGTATTACTAAGCTGTCCAGTAATACGCAATTCAGTTGGTGTTGGTATCTGGAATTGGACCGTGTTGGAGTGTTTTTTAATACCACTATTTCCTTTCCTTGAGGTGTTTTCCAGCGAAAATTGGATCGAAGGTGTCGTGCGTGCATCGAAAATGGTGGTAGACATTTTGAGTATATTATGTTGTAGTTTGTTTTGTACTCGTGCGTTTAAAAATTATTGAATTTTGCGTTTTGTTAAGTCCCTAAATTATTTTTAATACGTATGAATCTTTGGGTACTTTAATTACATATTTTTCAAATTTGATTAAAAGTTAAATTCCTGTTTTATGAGATTCATAATCACTAGCTAAAATTTAAGCACAACACTATCTTAGTACTACAAAATCGATACATTTTATTTTATTTATTTAAAAACTGGAAATTCTTGAAATATTCTGGAGTCTTGAAATATACTAAATGTTTCACAATAATAGTTGCTTTCATTTTGGTGTGCATCAGCTGTGCAGCGCTGTTGTCACGTTGTGATGAATCTCCCCAATATTAATACTCGCTGTATTTTGAAAACTGTTATCTTGCGCCCCTGTAATATACAACTTTTTTGTTCATTTATGATTACTCTATCTCATGCTGAAGTTATGACAGTCATACTTCTTACACCCTGTATAGTATTTAAGTGGCATATTTAAATTTAAGAAAAAATAAACTTATATTTACTAAGTAAAGCCAATCAACTTCATACTGTCTGTACCTATACGCTAATGTTATTTAAATAAAATGTTTGTAATAAATTTTTCTATCTCTTATTATTACAGTGTGTCCCAGAAGTAACGCAAAAAAATTCGTATTTTATTTTGTGTTGCGTTTTCACAAAAACGCTAAAACACGTCAATTAGTAAATAGGAATTGTCATTTTGTCACGTTGCTTAAACCTTTTTTGCGCTATGTTTCATAAACCTAAGATGTAATCGACATTTTTTTTAAATAGCATTACCTAATTTTTTAAGCATAAATGGATATTCCTTTTGAAGTGAATTACGTCGATACAGGTTCTGGCCTGCTTTACTTTGACAGGAGCGGAAAAAAGCCAATGACTGGAATGGACATGGTTTAAAATAACAACAAAAGTAGGTATCATAAACTGATGCGAGAACAGTGCGACAGTAAAAAATGGAAATTTGGGGATGTTTTGTGTTTTAGTTGATTGTAGGTACGTTTTTATGTATTGATATGTTGGCGTTTTCGGCGATACGACGAATGGCAGTGTGTGGATTTTCAGTGACAGCTAAACATAACATTTTGCCTATCATTTTCTATCACTGTCGTTGGCCTTCTAGATCTAGACAGATTTCTAACATGGCCAGCGTCTTCAAATTTGGGTACTAATCTGCATACTGTAGACGGAGGTATTGGTTGTTATTGATACTTGGCATTGAATAATTGACATACTTCATCATAACTACGGATCCTATCTCCGTATCCAACCATAATTAGGATTTCAGTTCTTTGTTTCTCATTTAAACACAACACCATCGTAATGTAAAGATATGGTATTTGTAACTGTCACAATGATATGAAGCACTATTGCATTCGCTAACTGTCGTCTTCAGAACAATGCCTACATAGCCCCTGTGATCGGGTGTACCTACCCAATCTACATAAAAACATGTGCCTACAATCAACCAAAACACATTTTTTGCTATAGCACTGTTCGCGCACAAGTTTGTGATACTTACTTTTGTTATTAATTCAAACCATGTTCATTCCAATCGTTGGCTTTTTTTCGCACCTGTCAAACTAAAGTAGGCCAAACCCTATATCGACGCATTTCCCTTCAAAAGGGCTATCCATTTATGCTAAAAAAATTAGCTAGTGCTATTTAAAAAAAATGTCGATGACGTCATAGGTTTATGAAACATAGCGCAAAAAAGGTTTAACCAACGTGACAAAACGACAATTCCTATTTACTAATTGACGGGTTTTAGCGTTTTTGTAAAAACTCAACACAAAATAAAATATGAATTTTTTGTGTTACTTCTGGGACGTACTGTATATCCAACTGTCAAATAAAGCTAGCATTTTACTATGCTAATGATAAAATTTATCCGAGAGGCAATTTTGACGTAATTTGATTATCATATTGTATTACTAGGTACTACCATTTCTATTACATACAGGGTGATTAAGAACTTATCAAAAAAAAAATTCTGGATATACAAGGGACCCTTACAAATACAATTTTATAAAGAAAAAATCAAAAAGGGCAGTTCGAAAACTTCTGCACGGCACTGGAAACTGGTCCACTGTAAAACCTGACCTCACACAATGCAACCGGTATGGTGGTGTTATAAAAACGGACAAAAACTTTCGCAAGGAAAGAAATATGTAAATAGAATTTTATCGCACCTATTTTATATCGGCAAATTCAACTGCTTTTGCCTTTATTAATTAATAAAATTAATTTGTGTTTTTAAATAATAAAATCATTTGACATACCCGATGTTACAACAATTGTTCAAAATTTTATCCACCAATGTGTAAACACATTTGGGTCCGTTGTACTCAGTTTCTACGAACTAACACAAATGTTGTCTTGTTTCACCATAACACAAATACTTCACCATAAATTAAAACGATATCCATCAACTCCGAGTACACGCAAGCCATTTTTGACACAAACTACCCATTTTTGACACTAACTACTAAAAACCTGTTGTATACACCAGAGATAGCAAGTAAATATCGCAACGACGATTGCAAAATCCGAATTCAGTATTCGGAGTCGCTGAGGCCATGTGGCGAATGACGCTAGAGACTACAGTTGTCCAGCTATGTAGTGGTTGAATGCACTATAACTTCAATATTTTTTTTCTCGGAAACTATAAGGATTTTACAAATTTTTTTTTTACAATATTGATTCCATTTCTCATGCTGCATCTATTCCCAATTTTTTTTGGATAAGTTGTGAATCACCCTGTATATACACACATATCATAAAGCAGGGTCCACATAATATGAGATCTGAGCATGAGTAGGTACGAGGCAAGACAATAATCAGATGCATATTTTTTTCGCGAGTGAAGTCAAATGTTGTAGTATTTGTAGTATGAGTGAATGAAGAGATTTAAACTAACACACGACAACTAAGATCAAAAGAGATAGAAATAGTAACTCCAAGTCAGGTATTCACCAATATTCAGTCGCGAAAAAAGCCTAATGTATAAATGGAAAGCTTAGCTTTGTTCCTACTGCATTAGAAACAGTTTCCAATCGCATTTGATTCGAAACAATGAATTTTGAACCCAATGTAAGCATTATATCGGAATGCGCATTCGTCTGACTATTGGAAACTGTTTTGGATAGCTCTAAAGAACAAAACTTTTAGATTTGTTTCTACAGCAGTCTCAAACTATCAGATATACTCGGCCACTTAAATTGTCACGTACTTTCAGCAAGTCTAAGGATCTACGAATCAATTGATCGAATATCTCCGATAATTTCAAATCAGTTCCCAACTGATGCTACTACTGATGGGACGGCAAACTGTCTCGGTCCGTGTCCAAGGATGTTAGAAGGGTATTCTGCCTCGTTATAAAATGTCAGTCTGAAAGACGGAATCGCTTATAGTGATAAAATATAACGTTAAAAGATATTCTTCTTAAGTTTTGGGAGTTGCCGCTTTCTTCGTCCACTTATTTAAAAACATAAGTTGCGGTCTTCAAAAGTGAAGACAATGTTGATTTGCTTTTATGATTCCGAGGGCATTATCCACAAAGCCATCCAAAAGGCTTGTACATGTACCGACATCCTGAAGGACATACTGGCCGACGATTTAAAACAATCCAGATGCTTTTAGGCGGTTGCAAAATAATTTGAAATAAGAATTAATTATTGGATTGCTGCCTTATTCGTAATTTAAAAGGAAAACGCTATTTTCTTAATGACAGTCGAAATAAAAAAATTGCTGTAACCCTATCCAGATGACAATTTTGACACGTCTAACAAAACCTGCATTTACAGACTGAAAGCGATATTATAGAATGCAACTTACGTACTCAATTTACTTGTATCAAAATATATCATTTCCATTAATTTATAAATGTTTTTAATAAAAATGAAAAATTATACCTATTCTTTATCAATTTATACACAGGAAGAAAGTTGTTGGCATTGTGTGGTATTTATTTCGAATTATAATTCTGTTCCAAGAAATATTCTTTGTGTAAAACCATCAATGTTCGGTTTCATCATTCAGGATATGGTGGGTTTAACAGGAATTTTTTATAACAAGTGGTAAAAATGGCGTTTTCATTTCCAAGAATGGATTTCAACAGTGATAATAGAATCCTTTCTATACAATATGTACAGGGTTCAACAGAAATTATGAACAATTTCTTTGGAGTAATCGACAAGAAAAGGAACAAGTGAATATTTTTTTGTTATTAGCATTATTTTAATTTTACGTTAATGTAAAGATATTAAGCAGATTAATTCTAAAAATGTTTGTCAATTCTTAATAAATCAAATATTTAACGAAATATGATTATCGTACCGTGGTTTAAATTAGAAAAAAAGTTGTGACGTTTTTTTTATTTTGCACTGTAGATTATTATATTATCAAGTTAAATAATTAATTTCAGACACCCTACTGATTACAATGATTTTTATTGTGCAATAGTCCACTGTATTTGATTTCCATACGATTAACTGGGAAAAAATAATACAAATTCAACTGTATGTTGCATTTTATATATTCAACGATTACATGCTTAAATTTAAATGTTGCTTTCATTATTCAGAACCCTCATAAATAATTGCAAACCACGTGACTACTGAGCTTTGGCAACCAACATTGCACGACTGGTACTGTCTATTAAAAATCTCTAAATCTAAACGTAATCGGTCGTAATGATTCGTTTACAGTGAACAATGACAAACCGATGTGTCTATGTTCAAGATAAAGCGATCGCCGATTGGTTGAATAAAATGTAGTGAAACAATAAAATTGTTCGTAATCATTTATGAAGACTCAGTAGTTTACAGTGTTGTACAGGGTGTTTTAAAACATGTGTTTCTTTCATGTTTTCCATCATAGAACGCTATTTCTCTTGAAAACTGTTCGCGTTAGAGCTTTCGATGATAAGTATCTTTTTTGTGTAGAAAACATTGGTGGTTTAAAATAGGCATTCAAAATGCCAATTTTCACAAACGGGTAAAAATTAGAGGCAAAAGAATCTCCGCCACTGTCATATGAATATAAATTGAATCAGCGCTCAAAAATAGCTAATATCAATGATAATACGTACAAAACTTGAGTTCTGTATCTCAATCGGTTTCTGAGATATGGTAAAAAACCTGAAAAATGAACATTTTTTTTAACATTTCAAAAACGGTGTGTTTGCGAACCCATGTTAATAAGAAGTTTTTTTCTTAGAATGAGCCAAAGAATCACATCCTTCATTTTCCCACGCATGTTTTGAAACACCCTGTATAATAATATGTAAATTACTTGCTTTACGAGTAGTCTACTGTTCCATTTATTATAATGAAGTCGATGGTATGCTCTATGTCAAAATATACAAACTGCATAAGCAAGTCAGAAAATAATTCTCTTATCCAAAACAATTATGTCCAAATTATATTAATTAAAAAAACGCATATTTTCACAGATAAACTATTAATGATATTATAAACCTTCCTCACTACTTTCGTGAAATTCAGTTACGACAAGTTATTCAACGTATCAGCAGCTTATAAAGAGAATTTTCTAGAACAAAACAATCAAAAACAGATTCCGTTAAAGGAAACTAATTTCGCGATAATTTTAAGCGGAAATTGAACAACAAATAAATAATTAAACAATCACACCATATTTCCAACGGCGTACGTGTCGAAAATATAAAGGGGCCCACAATGGTACCAGGAAAACAATGTATATAAAATATTCCAAGCGCAATGTACAGGAAAAGTGATCGAACGGGATAAATTCGCAGTAACATACTGTACGGGCCGCTAAAACATGGTGAAATATTTTGCAGGTGTCTAAAATGAACAAAAAAATAAAGCAAAGTTTTACTAAACGATTATACTTAGCTTTTGAGTACGAGCGAGCGCAGCGAACAAGTAACTTAAAAGCTATGAGTTTAGTAAAACTGCTTTTCTTATGAGACTTGTTTATACATAAAAGTTAGAAATTTAAAAAAATCATAGTAGGTACTTGTGTAGGATTTTCGTAACCTCACACTGCATTATTTATATAATAACAGTTCAGTTTCACTTTTGTGAGTCGAATTGATTCTAAGTTATATATTAATTAAAAAAATGAGTCTTGCTACTAAAAACAATTTAGAAAATTGCTCTGAAGACATTTTAAATGCCGCTCGAGAAGCATCTTGGAGGATGACAAAAAATGCACTAAGACCTGATGAAAGTGGAATGTTAGCATACTTTTTTGAGAAGGTAAGCTATTTTTTATACATACATATTTTAGTTTTTTTCATACAATATATTTCGTTATTTTAGGCAAAAAAGAAACGTGAATTTACAGTAGGATCAGAGTGCAACGAATTTGAAAATAAGTATTTATAGTTGAGACCCAAATAAGTAAAACGCAATAGATTTTTTCATTGACTGTAATCATGGAAAGTGAACAATACAACCAGTTGGTATCAACAGTTTTGCAAAATTTCTCCAGAGTTGCGGAATATCTAAAACATCTTCCTCGCTGACAGTGAAGCTGATATTCAAACACTTAAAAGACATCGAGGATGGCAGTCAACTATTGTGGCTGAAAGGTATATCGAGGAAAACTGCGTCCGTAATGAAAATTTCAAAAAAGATATTTCATCAGCAAGAACTAGTGGCATCTCAAGATCATTCAGGCATGCAGATAATAGTTTTCAGGAGAAACAAGTAGGATTGAATAAATTTCGTGTTGTTAACTTTTAAAATTTGAACAATTGTAATTTTAATATAATATATCACAATGTTTCCAATATTTAAATAAACAATTATCTATCAAACTATTTTTTATAAACAGTGACATTACTATATACTGTATACTACCAGCTACTGTTTACATCAAATTTAGTTACAAATCGTTTAGGTTACATACGTACACATTCATTATAAAATTTGATAAATTGAAAGATCGTATAGTGACGAGGTGACATCAATACGATAGCTGATATTACTGTCACCATACCATGTTAATATAAAACATAAAAAACATAAGGCTAGCCATGACTAAAAACAAATGTACTCTTAAGCTGAATACAGGGTGTCCCGAAATTCATGCAACAAAATTTGGTCATAGATTCTCAAGATAAATTTAGGGGACCCGTATATTTTTTTTGCCAACTGGCCTCCACTTTTTGTCCCTTGATATTTGTTTCGTAAAACGCAATGTTTTTGAGGAAAATGGGGAATCACGATATGCATTCGATCACATTTTGACATTTTTCTCGAAAACATTGCGTTTTACGAAAAGTATAAAGAGACAAAAAGTTCCTAAATTTAATGGCTTTCTAGTGTGCTGATAATTTTTAAGAAATTTAAATATGCGACCAAATTTTCTTGGCTCCAAAGACAAGGGGGCCTACGAAAAATTGTCTTAAGGGGGTTCCCCGCCAAAAAACGTTGCACCATCAGATTCCACATGTCATAAAAACCCCTGTGTACCAAATTTAGTGATTCTCGTACAACAGGGTTCTGAGATATAAAAAAAAGATTATTCTTAGGGGCGGACTTCAGGGGGCTGTAACTCCGAAAGAGGGGGCCACTTGGCAAAAATAAAAAATACGGGTCCCCTAAATTTGTTCTAAGAATCTGTGTCCAAATTTTGTTGCATGAATTTCGGGACACCCCATAGAGAAAACAATTATATATAGTCGGTGGGAGCAATAGAAAGCTTTTTATGTTCTAAAATAGGTTAGATAAACTATAACCTTCTTTTTCATTAGATAATGACTTATTTTTTATTTAAAAAATGTAACTTTGATCTCTAAGCTAAACTGTTATACCTAGTTTTAAAGCAATAACTATGCCACAAGATTCCACGCAAAAAATTACATTTACAAATTTCGGAAAAACTGTAGCCGCTAGAAAGGTCACCCATTGCTATAATTCCAAAAATGAAAAACATACCAAAATTTATATGGACCTGAAGATTTCTCTCAAAAAAGTAGTCAATATTCGCGAAACCCATAATTTAATCTCCTTAATAATAACCGAAATACCCTACCGAGCCATCAAAAATGGGATGCACTGTATTTTTTATTATTAAATATAGTCCAGATGGTATCTGTTTCAAAGAGTCCATATTTGGATGAATCGTATATCCACGGAGATTTTTGGCTTTTTGGCTTTAAAATATCACCAGAAATGAAAATTTTTCTATACGCATAAAAAAAACGTGGGCTTAACTTTTGACGGCACAATATGTTAAAAAAATTCGAAAAATGTCATATTTTTCTTCCTATTTAATTATGTATCTTTACAAGAGTTGATTTTAGGCGAAAATGGAAGAGGAAAAAAATGTGAAATGAAATTAAATTTTACAAAATATGCTGCAAATAGAACGAAACATGATTATTATTGTAAAAATCGAAAAAATCGCAAAAAATGGGGTTAAAACATATTACTTTTTAGGGAATTTTTTGGGGTCTTTAAGTTGGGTATAGGTACTTCATACTTTGCTCAATAAAAGTTCATGATATGTAGAATCATCGCACCAAATTTCATCAAAATCAGTTCGATAGATTTTGCATAATAATTTTGCAATCCAGATTAAAAAAAATTACAAATTTTCAAAATTTTGTACAGCAAAAACCAAGACCCTTAGATACTTAAAAATATAATCACATGGAAGGAGAAAGGCTCTCAAGTTTTCAAATGCTTTCTGAAAAATTCGAATCCGCCAATTAGGAGAGCTCTGGCGCTTGTTTAAACATTGGTCGAATTTTTGTACTATAATTTTGTATTTTCCTAATATAACGAGTTAATATCTCATTTGCTTATATTTTAAACAGTAAATAATATTTGAATTATACTTTAATCACAAAAGAAATTATCAAATTAATAATTAATTAATTAGTAATTAATTAATTACTAATTTTCGAGATATTTTTAGAATATTTAAATTTTGTTTTTGATCTTTGATAAACAGTATATAAGTTTATGCACTTATACAAAAACAAAGTTGATAATTAAGTTTAAAGATAAATAATTATCGGACTGTTGAAAGACCAATAATTATTAATGATAGGCCTTTGAAAATACGCTAATTGTTTAAATCGCGAGACACCGACATCAATGAAGAAAAGTATTTGCAAACTTAGATCTGGTAAGTACTCGGAATACCAAAGGTATTTTTCGAAAAATTAGTCCGGATGTCCCAGTAGATACATTTAGTGTAAATGACGGTTAACTTTGATCGGCTATAACTACGTAACTAATTGACCAATCGTCTGTTTTTTTTTTAAAAGCGTCTTTTCAATAACTTTTAAAACCTGCTTTAAAAAATTTGATTTTATTTAATATTCACAAAGTTATTCTAATTGTTTATTAATTACAAAAATTCGACCAATGTTTAAACAAGCGCCAGAGCTCTCCTAATTGACTGATTCGAATTTTTCAAAACGCGTTTGAAAGCTTGAGAGCTCTTCTATATGTGATTAAATTAAGTATAAGGGCCTTGGATTTTGGTATGCAAAATTTTGAAAATTTGCAATTTTTTTTCAAAATTTGGATTGCAAAATTATTATGCAAAATCTATAAACACGACTTTGATGAAATTTGGTGTAATGATTCTACATAACATGAACTTTTCTTGAGCCAACTTAAAAACCCCAAAAAATTCCCTAAAAAGTAATGATTTTTAACCCCATTTTTGGCGATTATATCGATTTTTACAATAATAATCATGATTCATTCGATTTGTAGCTAGTCATATTTTTTAAATTTTAATTACAAAAATTTTTTCCTATTCCATTTTCACCTAATATCAACTCTTGAAAAGATAATTAATAGGAAGAAAAATATGACATTTTTCGAATTTTTTTAACATATTATTTTTTTAATATATTATAAAAGTTAAGCCCAGGTTTTTTATACGCATAGAAAAATTTTCATTTCTAGTGATATTTGTAAGCCAAAGAGCCAAAAATCTCTGTGGATATACGATTTACCCAAACCAAAACAGATACCGCCTAGTCTAATACTATTGGACTATTACAAAATAGTTAAATCTAGGTGACATCCTGTCAATGATTTGATAAACCTAATGTCAAATAAACAAATAAAAAGTTTTATCAAAACAGGGACTAAATTTTTAATGCAATTGGTGCTATATTTACTTTATTAATAGTAATACAAACATGTATAGTTGGTATTACAACAGGAAATGAGTTATGTAAAATGAGGTTTACTTCCTCACATAGAGGAAGGAGATAGTGAAAAAATATGTAATTTAACTGCTTACGCGAAATTTACAATGTCACCGAATTTTTGCTGATAGTCTTCAATAATGAAAGTAAAAATGCATATTCTGAAGAGGAAAACGATTTAAAAAATGTTTATATTATTGGAGCTTAAAAAAGGATTTATTTATCCATATTAAAATATTTGTTAAGACTCACCAATAAGGCAGAATGATTATCAAGTTACAGCAACATTAAGATATGTATCTCATACCTGAAACAAGAAAAAACAATATAATTAACTGAAATTACTAATTAAATATATATTTTATATTATACCTATATATTTCCCTGTTTTAATTTTGATTTTTTCATGGAAAGGTGTCATTTGTTAAATTTACTTTATCTTTATTAAATTAAAAAATTAATTTAATTTAAAAATGCCATGTAAATTGATATTCATTATAAATAATGTAAATTTTTCAGACGGATCTTTCAATTTTGCTTTACATGAAATATATTTCTACACCTTTTAAAATGTTTGGTATTATCGTACTATAGAAACGATAAAAAAAAGTTCTGTACCAGACACATGCGTAGACACCAGGTTATTTTTTTAGCAAACCGCTAAAATATCCCATAAAATAAGATGAATAATGTAATGAAAATAATCAGCGTCCCCGAAAATCCGCGGTAACAAAGTTCAGGCAAAAATATTGAACGGAAAAATGAGTGACATAAAAGGGAAAGTGGGACCCTGGTCTGTATTAACTTCCTCGCAGGGGTGGGTGTGGGTTTAATTTGCATATATTTCTTTCCAATGCTCAAAATATTATTTTAAAATGTTTTCTCAAAGTATTTACAAATTGTTGCCTTTCATTATAAATCAGCTTATCCTCACATTTCGCCCTATTTTAGGAGATATTTTAGAGTTTTACTAAAAAATGACCTGGTAAATCAGTTTTTCGAAGTGAGATTTAGCAAAATAAATTAATTTAAATGACAGGTATCCTATTAATATGAACCAAATAATATGTCTGTACATAATAATTATTAATTATGAGTTCCAAGTAGTATGTTAATAGGCGGTCAACAACAATTAAATATTTATAATAGGTGTCCACAGGTCTCGAAGTTAAATTACATTCTTAACAATAATTAACATATTTCAATTTATATGAATTCTATGTAGTCTTGTTCTAATGAAATAATTATTATATATCAGTTAATTATTGTTGTTTGGGAAGATATGATAAGTAGAATCAGGAGAAACATTTTGTTGTATGTATATTCAAAATGTTTTACACCCAAATATTTAACTATTTATCTGTTACCCATTTATTATTTTCATTATAAATTACTAATTTTAAGTTTCTAACATCATTTTTTTATTTGAATTGAGAGTACCATACTTTACATTTACATTAAGTCTAAATTTGTCTGAATTTCAATTAAATTACCTCAGCAAGCAATTATAGCAATTTATATTTCGATTAACATATATGTATTTATAATAAACCATAAAGGAACAAGAATACTTCCTTGTGGTACTCCTATAATTATTGGAAATTATATTGTATGTAATTTGGTTATCTGGAACCGGTCTTCACCATATTGCTGGAATCATCTGAACAGTGCCACAGATACAATATTTGAATGTATTTCTAACAATTTGTCGTTATGTAGTTTTAAATGCCCTTTGAAATCAATAAAAGCTGCTGCTGTATTACCTTCATCTATAACACAGACAAATATATATTTTTTCAAATGCATTTTAACAAGAGTATGATACCCCCCCGTTGACCCATTGAAGACAATGGAGCTATCAGAAATGTTCCATCACGTCAGGATTTTTCCGTTTTCTGTGTTAAAATAGATTTTGATGTTAAAGTAGGTACGGTATACAGATGTATTAATAGGATCAAAATAAAAACTTTTTATTCCTGCACTTTCTTCTCTAAAATGCCTCCACGGAGTAGAGTTACAGCCGGTTTTATCCAATTTTGAGCATTAATAAAATGCCTGTAACTAATGCTCAAAATTGGTTGTAAATGGCTATAATTCCACAAGGAAGCATTTCAGAGAAAAGTGCAGGAATAAAAACTTTTAGTGACCCTATGAACACGTCTGTGTACTTTAATTTCAAAATCTTAACTATTTTAACAAAATATCGAGATTTCCTTGATTTTGAGCTATTTTTTGTGGTTGGGAAAAAATCCTGACGTGATGGAGCATATCTGATGGCCCCATCGTCTTTAGCGGATCAAAATACAAAATCATACTCTGGTAAAAACTATTTGAAAACAAATATTTTTATGCCCGTGCAATTTGTTTCTTATCATCGTTCACTGAATTGCGGTTTTACACGAATGTTATTTTCGAGACGCCGACTGGTTTCTGATAAACAAATTATTGGTTTGAAAATAGTCTAACAATTGCAGCAACTTTCATAAACAGATACTGTTTCAGTATAATTTTCATTAAAGCCAAAGTTTTTCTGGGTATAGTGTATAACTAAAAAGATTTATACTGTGTTTACATATTTAAATGAAAATATTGTTTATCAAACATGGGCTATCCCTGAATTTCGACGCCAATGTTTTGGAAATTAAATAAATGTAACAAATGTGATATTATTTAAACATCAACACTCTAAATTAGTGGTGGTAGACTTTTATTTCACTAATACCTTTTCATGAGGTTGTCCCAAAAAACAACCTCCTGAAATTAATATGGCACAGACTTGAAAAAACACCGTGTATATTTAGCTTCATAATGATTACAGGATGTACCTATCTTTATTTTTCATGTAAGGTATTTTCAGAAATTACTAAATGAACTACTTCACTGTCTTCTGGCACGGAAATCTATACCATATATTAATTTTTAATTCAGCCTGAATCGAACGCGATTGAATTGGACCTTTAACAATGAGACGTCTCTTCTACGTGATTAATCGAGACCGGAAAGCGCCCACGTGAAAGAACGCGTTACACTTATAAAATTATGTATTATAAACAAGATAGGAATGGTGAGTCGATCCGTTTCTACAATTTGTCTTTATCATTAACGAACGAAAACTGAAGTTGGAATATAAAAGAATGGCAAAGTAATTATAGCCTAATAGTTTTATTTATTAATCGAGGTGGTTTGTTACGTATGAAAATAATACTATAATATAAAAATACCAGAGCAATTAAACAATAAAAAAATAAGAGTTATGTTAGGTTTTACCAAAAAGTAAGCTGTTAACCACATATTCTTCGGGCGAAAATAATGGGACTTTATACTATTTTTTAATTAGGCGCCTCTATTTCAAGACAAAGAATGAAAACTAAAATAAAAAAAGATTTTTATTAGCAATTCCGTTGGTTTTTTAAGATATTTGGAATTTTGCACAGATTTGTATATATGTGCGACGTCATTGTGTAGTTTTGACCAAACAAATTAAAAGTAGTTATTTGCTCATCAACTTCTTTCAGTGAATGTATATAATTTACAAATATTGTTATTTCTTATAGCATGCGATCGATTATTTATATTTTTTCACTGCTGTAAAATTTTGATTTAGGGCTTTGTCTTAGAGATACTAATGAATGAAATTAATATTAATATAATTTTTAATAATGTTGAAAGTTAAACAAATTCTGATAGAGAACAGAGGAAAATTAGAGAGAATAGGTAACAAATTTAACAGTTTTTCAGACAACTAATACTTTACGGACTTTTTGTCAAAGACGCGCCCAAATAATGATGTTCAAATTTCTTAAAATTGTATTTAATAGCACACCTTCTGTTGGTGAGACCTCTCGATACGTAAATATTAGAAGAGACTAGCACAAACATGCAACGCGGTCAAAAACGGTCATATAATTCAATGTGCTTCGGCCGAAATTGGAGAAGGAAAATAATATTGTTAAAAGAAAATTAAGTGACAAATTAAGAGATAGCATTTATTTTATTAAATGATGAAATACGTGTTTCAAATTACTTTGAAAATTATTTTAGATTACTCTTACCATTGCTATAAATACTAATAGTTTATATATCTCTAGCTATGGAAACAGACAAATAAACAGATTTAAACTGTCAAAATTAATTTAAAATGTCATTCCAAGCCTAACAACGAAAACAGATTGGCTTTCGAAGGGTCAGCAACTTATTGAACAATACGAGTATATAGTGATGCATGTGTATTTTTTATTTGTCTGTTTTTTTCAGCGTGAGATTTTTGGTTAGGCAAACCTATTTCTATAAAAATAACTCCTTTTGGCACAAAGGTTTATTTCATTTTTTTTAACGAAAAATGAGCATAAAATTAAAACATCAAATAATCGCAATATCATCAAAGAAATATACAGAATAGAGAACAAGGGTTGTTAAAAATCGCATTCTACATGATATACTAAAATTGACTAAAGCTTCAGCAAATTGTTGACTCGAAAACTACTATGCAACAAATTTCTCAAAATTATTTAAATTTCTTCACCCTAACTTTTTCTGTAAGATAGCAACAGTATTGAGGTTATCTGGCATAAAATTATAAACAAATTTACTAAACTAAAATATAATCATTACGAAGACAAACTTGCTGGTAGAATTGAGATCAAAGCAAATGGATTCTTAAACAGAAAACCAGCCACACGAAATTAATTTTGTCGTGCAAAAATAAATTTTAGCATATGCATTTTTATTATAAAATTTGGCAAACAGATCTTTAAAAATTTTATTAAGAAAAAATACTATACTATAAAAAGTGTCCAAGAATAACCCCATTAAGTTCTAAACAAGACATTTTTTAAACAATTTTTTTTATTAAGGGATAATTTTACGATCCGCAAGAAGTCCTAAATTGACCTTCATTATGAAGATTCTAAAATTTAAAGTAAATAAAGAAAAATCTAATAATTTATAAGACCTAAGGGAGAAAATGGGAGATATTACTGTATAATAATAAAGCATTACAAAAAAACTGTCTTAGAATATACTTATGTCCTTTGACTAGAAGAGGATGAAGGTATTATAAAACATCTTTCATAATATTTTTCTTAATACAAGACTTAAAGATTTGTTTAGTAAATTTAATAGCCGAAAACATGCCCACGCAGTGGTTCCATGGCAATGACTGTGTGTAGGATCGACAAATAAATTAAAATATTCTGCAAACTATTAAAGCAAATATATGACATGATTGTAATCAGAAAGACAGAAATCCAAATAACGACAAATATAACGACAGGGCGTTCAGTTTAAAAAGACAAAAGTATACCCCTAAACCTCGTCCTAATATCACTAACCATTAGTAATTTAATTAATTTAATAGGTGTGTATTTATGCAAAAACAAACTAAAAACTTTTCAGGACCACGGATTGTGGAAAAACTGAGGTTCTGAATTCGAACATAAAGTTTCGCTTGCGCCAGAATCCGAAATCAGTGTTTACGTAGTTTTAAAAAATTGTATTTTTTTATACACGGTGATTCATTAAAAATGAATGGCAAAACCTAGATCTGGAAATACTAGAGGCTAAAATATGATAATGGGGCTAAACATGCCTTAAAACAAATATTGACGGTGTAAAAAAATAGAAATTTATTTTGAAAGTTTCTTAGTAACAATTTAAAAATTGTCAATTTTACTTTTTTTGGCACAATAAATAGTAATAAATCAAATTTTGGTGTAGCACACAAGGGGTGCTACTTATAAGCTCTGGCTTAGGTAAAACAGGAAAGACTCTTGAAAGTCTGCTTTCGAGATATTTGCTCTTAAATGTTTCAATGCAAACTCGTATTATATTCCGCATGTAAATCAGTTTTTCCAACTGCCAAATAAATTAATTTGTTAACAAAATCTATGTCTCTACTACTATACTAAATCTACGTAGATAGATAGTATGAGACATACATAGATTTAACTGATTATAAAATTCCTAGGAGGTGGAAGAAAATCAAGGTAAAGAAATCAGCCCTCATTTCTATTATTTTCTAATCCTTAAAATAGGTGTGCATAGAGTTAGGTAGGTACTTTGAGTTAGTCACTTATCTAATTAAGGGAAAAAATCTGTGGGATTCATATAAATACTTTCAACCAGTAGCGGAAATACGGTGAGTTACTATCTCTAGGATCCCCAGAATTCCACGCCACTGGATATTCTGGAAATCCAATCATTAACTTTCTTCCTAGTAGTGTTTAAAACAGACCATTCTCTAATTATTACTTTTTGTATTTGTATTACGGATATCAAACACTTTAATTGAATTTAGAATAATTCTGGAACTACTTTATCATGAAAGAAGTTTTGGTACAAATATTTTAAATAAAATGTATTAATGAAATTGTAAAACAAGCGACAAAACGAAATTTCTACGTCGACTTTTTTTTTAATAGAAATGCAATTTTGAGGAATTCGAAATCTATGAAACATTGCAACAAATCAGGGATGTAAAAATTTCGCTTTTTTGGAACTACTACCGATATTAAAACGCAAATAAATGTTGTGCTCTACTTTTCGTCTTAGCAATATGGTAATGACTTTTTCGACGTTTTTTTTTTTGGAAAAAAAATCAACTCAATTCAACTGGAGAATTTTGAAGATCCGCCACTGTGTAAACGTTAAAATAATTCAATCTAGCAAACGTCTTGCAAGTATTTGCCTAAAGAAACTTGCAAGCCTTTAAGGCTAGCGTTTTATAGTGAAACAATAATAGAACAAAAAAATCCATCTATACTATAAAAATGTAGAGATACTGGGATTCCTTTAATTTTGTGCAGTGAAGGATGATGGAAAACACGGGCACCGATGTAAACACCGGAATGTACCTTTCCTGTTTTGTCGAGAATTTTGTAAAAATACTCAATAACACAGGCCGACAAAATTTCCAAAAAAAAAATTCCAGAAATCAGACACTATGCTTCCGAAGTCATTTTTCGCGCTGAATCCGAATCTGGCCTCAGAATTGATCCATCACCCTAGGTTTCCGAGATATTCTAACCTAAAAGTGTAAAAAACACGTACTTTTGCTATATTCAAGGTTATGTAACTTGGCGAAAAAAATTTTTTTCTCAAAACTGAAAACATCATTGGAAACGACTATCTTTCCCCTTCAAAACGCATTTTTTTATTTGGAAAAAGCTCTATTTTTCGCGGAGATATCGTCAATTTAAGATGACCAGTATGGCTATATTATTACATCATGGCTAACCCCATAACACTGAGCGCTGCTAGCCCTAATTGTTAGGAACGTTAACCCCAAGCCCTATAACCCCACAACACTAAACGGAGC
>NW_019416584.1:205717-213391 GCF_000390285.2 Anoplophora glabripennis | reverse complement strand
AGACCCAGATGGAGTGCAAGCTACAGTCTGGGGGAGTTCCCTACTGTATTCCAAGCAGAAATCTTCGCGATAATGGCGTGTCTGGCAGAGAATGTACGTAGAGGTTATAGACGTAAACTCATATATATATTCTCTGATAGTCAAGCTGCAATTAAAGCTTTAGCCGCACACAAGGTAAGTTCAAAACTGGTGTGGGACTGTTTACAAATGCTGACTGAACTGGCCACCAACAATACAGTCAGACTGTGTTGGGTGCCAGGGCACAAAGGCATTTGTGGAAATGAGAAAGCGGATGAACTTGCTAGGAAGGGATCCGAGACAGTGTTCATTGGCCCGGAGCCCTTCTGTGGCACATCTCCCAGTGTGGTCAGGCGGGCTCTGGGCAAATGGACAGAGACAGAACATAGGAAATACTGGACTTCAAGGCCAGGACATAGCCATTCTAAGGAGCTTATGGAGTATCCTTCGAAGGGAAGAGCGAATGAGCTACTGAGCTTGAATAGAATCCGGCTCAGGAGAGTGACAGGACTCATAACGGGACACTGTCACTTTAGGAAACATCTACATAAGCTAAAGCTTGTAGACAGTCCAGTCTGCCGAGGATGTGAATCCGCGGATGAAACTTCTCTGCATATCCTGGGCGAGTGCACGGGATTTGCACGTAGCAGAATGACGCTCCTTGGGAGACCCTATTTGGAACCCAAGGAGTTGAGAGAAGTGTCAGCAAGGAAGCTTTTGGACTTTGTAAAAAGGACAAATCTACTTGCTGAATAGGACTAGTAGTGGGACGCGCAATAGGGCTAATTAGGCCGCAGTGCTATGGGACTTTTTTAAAGGACCAACCACTAGATGAAGATGAAGATGAAGAAGGGCCAATTATTTTATCTTACATTATGACACATCAAACAATTAAATTTTTTACTATTAGTAGTATGGAGAGAAAAATTATTTTTTTTAATTAAATATTTGACGATTTTGGAAATTTTTAAAAATCTTTAGCGACCTTTATAATAAAAAAGTTTTCCCATCCTGGGACACATTCTAGATAATCCATGTAAAGGCATTGCAAACTGTGTAAACTATTACTTTTCGGAGTTATCCAAGAAACTACTAAAATAGAAAATATCCGATTCTTCAGTCCAATTTCCAAAAAGATTCAATTCAATCAATTTTAAATCAAATATATGACGTTACAATTAGAAAAAAACTGTCCTATGTGATCTATTCCGGATAAAATCCGTTTTATATTGGATGACCAGAAGCTATGAAGAAAGTTTTCACATGGTGTCTCTTAATTCAACTACCAACCGCCAACAAGGTGTTCTTTGGCCAAAATTAACACATTAAATTCTAATGGATTAGCGTCAATTTCGATCCCTTACGAAGAATGAATATACGAATACAGTTTGAAAATTGTCTGAGCAAGAACCCGTTCGAATTATTTTTCTAAAGGTCATAGTTGACCACAAATTTGAATTATGAAGTGAATTACGAAATCTTTTAATAAAAAATGGCTACAATCGATCAATAATTGTTATTTGTGGTACTAGTGTGTTACGGTATATACAAGTCACGCTGGGAAATGTTGTGTAATTTTCCCAAGTAACGTGACGTAACAAACGAGTGCCATACAAAATTTTATCCAACACTTTCATAGAAATTTGTTTTAATAATTGTTCAGTATTCTTTAAAGTAGTAGTTTTAATATAATTAATTTTAACTTTAGTTTAGTTTGCATTTAAAACAACCCGCTATTCTGTTCAATTTTTTATTCTTTTTTGTCTAATTTGCGCGATACCGACTTGCGACTCACATAGCTACAGAAAGACGGAGATTAGAAGTTCAAGCTTCACGCTTAATCGCTGGTTTTCACGAGTGCCGCTGTTTTAACATAATATACTTTCGCTTTAATTAAATTGAAGTGTGCCGCAATTTCGTTTCATCCCGTTTCCACTCCGGACTGAAGACTGAGGGCCCTCTGCAACAGGGAAGACCCCGGAAGATCTGCGGTAAGTCGCAAGTCACTTTCAAAATTTACCGTAAAGATACGTTACGTGCCCAGTTCCATTTAGCTGGAGCTATCCCAAGTAATTATAAAATACAACAAAATATTCAATAATAAATAAAAGTAACTTAAAATTTCAAGTTGTCAATGTCAGAAAAAGAAATTTAACGAAATGAATGTATTTTTAAATATTACAAAGGATGCGAGTGTCTACCTAAATTGTGTCTGTAACCAAGGGTTGTCAGTAAACAAACAATATTTTTTGAGTTGAAATCACGTTGAAATCCTAAAACCATGGCTGAAAAAATGGAATACGTGGAAATTCCATCTGAAATTTTAGAAAAAGCTAATGCGGCTACTACAGGCATCAATCCGGAGAAATGAAAATGTATATACAAGAAAGAGCTGAATGAATTTCAATATTGGATAATCAAAGAATAGGTGAAAGATGTCTTGCTGGCTTATTTTTTCAATTTAAGTGAGAAATTAGCTCCATCCACATTGTAGACTAAATATTCCATATTGAAATCAAATCAAATTTTTGAGAGTTTATAAGAACATTGAAACTTTTAAATTCGAAAGATTAGTGGCATTTCTAAAGTCTAAGCACAAACATTTTCACCCAAAAAAATCCAAGGTCTTAGAAAGAGAACAAATCGAACAATTCTTGCGTGAAGCCCTAGACGAAGATTATCTTATGAATAGAGTAGGTTTTACTGAATAGGTTAACTGAGTTATATGTATTTATTAAATTTGTTGTTTTTAGGTCGCGTTGATATTAGGAGTTTTTGGTGTTTGCCGTTGCGAGGAATTGACCCTTCTAAGCATATACAATATAGAGGACAAAGGGCAGTATATCCACATCATGATGTCAAATACTAAAACGAACAAAGCAAGAAGCTTCGCTGTGTTAATTGGAGGGTTTTGTGTTAATCCAATTGAATTAAATAGAAAATATTCTAAGCTAAGGCCTCAAAATGTGCAGCATTCTTTTCCAATTTTCAAAAGGGAAAATGCACACGTCAATGTGTATTAATAAGCTATCAAAAATCCCTAATGTTGTTGCGCGATTTTTGGGCTAGACATATTCTAATTTATATACAGGGCATGGCTTGTGTCGCGCATCTGCAACTCTCTTGGCCAATGCTGGAGGGGATATTACAACACTCAAACGTCACGGTGGATGGAAGTCATCTACCGTGGTAGAAGGTTATATAGAAAAGTCAATTTCCAGCAAAATTGATATTGCTAAAAACATACAAGGGGTACAGGCTCCTGAAGCAAGCACAAGCAAAGGGGCAACCAGTTCTATAAATTCACCACAATCACAAAATGATTCCAATTATACTTTGGTATCAAATTACGGCTTTACCATAAATGTTAATGTTAATATTAATAAGTAGGTAGATTGTAAGTTATTTGTTGATTTATTACTGTTTCAAATCGGTTTTCTAATAAAAACTAGAAAAATAAACCAAACATTTGTCTTTTTATGATTTCTATAAGTCACTAGTCGGTTATAAATCAAAACTTACTAGTGACATGACTTATAACTCACTAGTGACTTATAGGCCATATTATTATTTTAAAACCAAAGAAATTATAGTACATATCCTTATATACAAGTGTTGGATAAATAAAATAGTTATAGGGGGTGGCTAGTCCTTAAGCAGAACACACTATAGTAGTAGTAACGATATTTAATGACTGTGGGTGAGATATAACGTGCAAAGTATGTTATACCTTAATTGGCAATGCTACTCAATATTTACTGACACAAAATTAATGCTATATTGCTACTGACAGAACGATCTATTAATTTGAATAAGTGTAACGAAATAGTCCTAATAAACTTTTTAATTATTGATATTGTGGGATACAACTACTCTGCGAGCTACATGCTCTGTCCAGCATTGATAAGGTGAAACGACCATCGAATCTTAGGTATCTAAACAGGTCCATGTCTGGTGTTTCTGCTGACGACTGTTCTTGGCTGTTTAGTAGACATTGCGGGTGTAATTCAATGGTGATTGGAGTATAATCCGCAGATTAGTTATTTCTCACTATACTATTGTTTAAAAGCACCTAATGACATTAATCGACAGATTTAAACAATTTATGGCAAGCGAGAGTACAATGTTTCTTTCGCCGCCAACTAGAGTAAGTTTGGGACTAGTGTAACTCTAGAACACCTGTTCCAAGTGCGGCTCCACGCTCCTGCCTCACCGATGGACGTCCAATTGACATTCAACCGGCACATCCAACAAATGTATGTCATATCCGCCGCTCGGATGCTGCACATGTCCCTGTTTCCGGTCCGCGAGTATCCTTCTATTGCGGAGTAGGCTGACTTTCATATCGCCGACCTATAAATGGCACAACCGCCGAGCATACGTGTGCAGGTGCGGTTCGATTTTGTTTTATGGATCATGTACGTGGATCACGTTACCTACGGACGTAGTGTTTCTTGTTTGGTATTAGCTGACATTGAGAATTCATTTTTAGAGGAATAGAGACATAAAGGGAGTTCTAAATATATATTGACTGTTATTTACTTCTATTGCAGGAAGTGGTGGATTAAAGGTAGGTACTATTATCCCGAAGCTCTGAGCTAATTAGATTAAAATGTCGCATATTAGACTGTTCTACGAGGGTTGCTTTTTATATTTCGGAAATAGATAACAAATAAAGCAATTAATCATCGTGTATGGCTTTATTGTTTTTCAAAATATTTTCCATTAAATATTTTACATTGAACCAATTTTCGAAGCACTTTTTCCCTTCCGACTGCCGTACCTCCAAAACATGCATTTTGAACGCATCAACCGCTTCTTTAAGTGTCGAAAAACGTTGACCTAAATTTATTTTTAACGTGCGAAAATAAGAAAAGTCAGTGGGTGCCAAATCAGAGCTGTAAGGCAGATGACTCATCAATTCAACTTTTTGAAAAAAGTGTCAACTTATAGTTTTATAGCAAAATTGATTTGTCGGAAGGGTGCTTCTGGATTCTGTCGATAANAGGGTGATGGATCAATTCTGAGGCCAGATTCGGATTCAGCGCGCCAAATGCCTTCGGAAACGTATTGTCTGATCTCTGGAATTTTTTCCTTGTTGGCCTGTGTAATTAGGATTAATTATGCGTGTTAATAGTTTCATAAAAGTATACTGCGAGAAATTTCTTATAGAATTATGAGTATAGATAAACATGCTATCCAAAGTAACTGGCAAATAAATTACTAATTCCAATATGGCATTATCTAATTTCATTGTTTTTAGAAATGCATCAGCAGTTTTATTTAATGAAGAAATTGGTACAATTTCTTAGGATCATCCACGTAATTTTCATAATCAAGTATGACTCATAATTCGCATTGATCTAGTTCTGGGCCCGGTTCTGGGTATTTAAATCATTGATGTTAGGGTACGTTTTCCATTTTTTACCATCACTCTTAAATACCATATTCAGAATTCGTGCCAAGCAATCAATTAATGCGTCTCCCTCCGCTGGCTGTCATCGGGCGCAGGTGTTAATTGTGATTCCTTGTCGGCTCGGCCGAGAATGTAACCCGCATCGAACCAGCCGCATGTCATCGATCGCCGTTGCAGATAATCCTCTCTGACAGATTCATTTTTCGCTCCTGAATATTCATTGGCCTCGGACTCGGAATACGACGAGACGAACGCCTCGAATCACAATATGAAGTAGACAACAAAAGGATCCGTGTAAGATTTATACGAAGCATAATTAATTAGTGCGCCTCAAGGACGACGGATTCGCTTCCACTCCGGCAGGTTGATAATTAATTATGAAAATTACGAGTAAAAAGAGCGGGTTATGCATCCGTGTGGGCGGTTTCGGAATGAAGTGCTTAATTTGTTTACAAATTGACGCAGAATGATAGCGAGTAAAGAGACCATTAATAACTTAGCGCACAACCAGCTTTTGTAGTTGTTTTGCTGTAGTTATTAATGGTCCTTTTATATAACGTCCTGAACAGATATTAGCGACTTCAAAGGGTCGTGCTCCTTTTGGTTGGATGAATCTCGACTCTCATTGCTAATGAGTAAATAATCTAAAAGAACACTGCTTGAAGACATACCAGAAATTAAAAGCGTTATTGTTTACTGAAGAATTTTTCCACGCGTATTTTAGATGTTGAGAATTGAAATCCAAATATGTTATTGCTGCTGCTAGCTACGGGTACTCATAATAATTGATATACAGTGTGTCCCCGGATAGAGCACCGCACTTGAAAACAGGCCCGGAAATTGTTCTATCATCAACAACTGCCATCAGCAACGGTAGCATGCAAACCAAATAAAAGTAGCTTTTCTAATAAAAAAATGGAAATAACAAATTAGAACTGAAATTAACTACAACGAAGCAAGTCCTATTCAATTTGTAAACCTCCAAATCGTAATACACATTTTTCTAATCTTTTTCTAAATTCATTTCTTCGTTTATGGTGGCAACAGCTGCCTGAATTTTTAAATCAATGTTATCGTCAGAATCGTTTGAATACATTTTTTGCTTTAGGTATCCCCATAAGAAATAATCTAATGGGGGACAAGTCGGGTGCCCGTGCAGGCCAAGGTATTGGTCCATAGCGTCCGATCCACTTGTTCGGAAGTGAATGTCGACAGTTTCTCACTAGAAGTGTGAAATGGTGCAGGGCATCCGTCTTGTTGAAATATTAGTTTTCTTCTGAACTCTAAATTTTCGCTATCTAGTTCTGCCAAAACAAAATTATTGATAGTTTCCAAATACGAATTCTGATTAAGATTTTCTTCTAAAAAGTAAGGGCCAATTACATGGATCCCGGATCAGAGGATTGCAGGTAAGTAATGGTGGCTTACTGTATTGTGGCCACCAAACTAGATCTAGGGCTTGTATTTATTACAAGAGTAGTATTAATATTTTTCCTCTTCCAGGGTTCTGCACGGATGACCTGGTGGCGGCCGAAGTGACTTATGTATCGGAGGGAACGCAGAGACAACTGGTAGTTTGCTCAGCGTACCTCCCTTACGATAAGAAAGAATCTCCTCCAACCAGGGAACTGAGGGACCTGGTGGCCTGGTGCGAGAAGGAGAAGAAACAACTCATCGTGGGATGTGATGCTAACTCACACCATACGGTGTGGGGAAGCAGCGATGTCAACGATCGAGGTGAGTCTTTACTAGATTTTCTTTTTAGTTATAATCTAGAGATTTTGAATGTCGGGAACGAGCCCACCTTTGTTATAAAAAATAGAAGTGAAGTCATCGATATAACAGTGGGATCGGGACCGATATGTAATAATATTGCGAGGTGGCATGTGTCGAATGAGCCGTCAATGTCGGATCATAGACATATCCACTTTGAAATTATAACGGATTATAATCCGCAAGTAAGAACCTACAGAGACCCAAAAAGAACTGACTGGGACTCCTATAGAACGGAGTTACAGGCCAGGACTAGGGAAATCTGTACAAAACTAAGGAACACATATGATCTTGAGAGGGCCGTGGAGGAACTCCAAAACGCCGTCACAAGATCATATGAATACAGCTGTCCTATCAAAGTGAGGTCCGATAAGCACACCGTACCCTGGTGGAGCAAGGAACTCACGCAGTTGAGGGGACAGACAAGAAAACTATTTAATAGAGCAAAGCGGACAGGAGAGTGGGAG
>NW_019416584.1:194977-204901 GCF_000390285.2 Anoplophora glabripennis | reverse complement strand
TAGGGCTTGCAATCCCGCAATGAATTGAAAATCCCGGTATTTGCGGCACTTGACTTTAAAATCCCGCGGGATCTCGGTATAAACGGGATCCCGCGATAATATGATATATTATTCTATTATAATATCCACATTTTTTATGTATTAACTAAAACAAGTATAAAATTAAACTTATATCATTTATTTTCAATATACCACAAAAAATTTCTTTTTTGAACGCCAAACAAAAATAATTATGCAGATTAGGCTGTATTACGCACCCCAACACGGCTTAAGATGTACAACATAAACAAAATGATATGTATTTAATATAAAATAACGAAATTAATATTAATTGAGAAAATTATTTATTTTTTTTATTGGTTTTGCTGAAAATATTTCCGAAGAAAACAATATATTTACGCTGTGGTATGATAACGAGCTCCGTATGTCATTTACTAGATAACTGGTAGCAGAAAAAGCTCTCTCGGCCTCGACACTTGTTGGGATTTACAGATTTTAGACAAATATAGGCTAGTTCTAGATACTTTCCTCTAGAACATATACGTTAATTATTCTGTGACAGACTACTACTACTAACAACGAAGAAAACAAAGTTATTTTGTGCGTCGTGGTCGGGCCACGTGTGAAATCAACGACGCCAAACGGATGGTGAGAAGCACCTGTGCACAATCCCGGAATCCCGCAATCCACAACGGGATCCGCATATTTAAAAATTGGTGCGGGATCTCGCTATTTCGGGATCCCGGTATACCGGGATTGCAAGCCCTAGTCCTGAGGCAATAAATGTTGCATACGCTGGATATGGTACGCATGGCGTGGATGGATTTTCATCGAAATGGTTTAAAATAGTATTCGATCTTACTTCGTCCTGAAGTGAGGCAAAATGTCCATCAGCATAAGTTGGAGTACCGAAAGACCCAGCTTGTCTGAGACGACTGAATGTCGTTGAAAATGTTTCTTTTGCTGGTAGACTGCGATGAGGAAATCTTACTGCATATTCACGGCGAGCCGCCGTGGCATTTCCATCGCAAAAACCATATACAAAGACCATATCAACATTGTTCGAAAATATTAAACTTATTTTTATTATTACTTATGATTAATAATTTATGCATCAATTCGCAAAATAACATTTAAAACGTCAAATTAACAATGCTTGACAGCAGCCTACTCGAAAATTTTTGTTGAGGTTCATTTTAAGTTTATCGACAAAATCCAGAAGCACCCTTCCGAAAAATCAATTTTGCCATGAAATTATGAGTTAGGAAAAAAGTGAATGCATATTTTTTGTCAATAACAAACTGTTCTATCTAAGAACAGCATCATTTTTTATTTTCAGTAGGGCCGTATTAATTTTTTTTTATAATTTAATGAGTCCGAGTCCCCATAACTCCGCTACTGGTTGCTTGCGAGACTTCTACTTCTATGGAAAAATGGTATCTTATAAGAAGATGTATCACGCCAAATTTGGCTTAAATAGCCTTCTTCATTTGTTATTTAAAAAATTCGAATTTTTTAAAAAATCTTTAACGTCCTATATTTCGAAAATGAAGCGTTTCTGGAAAAAAATGTATACTTGATATTTTTCTTATTTTCTGAGGAATATCTCCTTAAAGTTTGTCGACTTAATCCTGAAACACCCTGTATAGTTACGTAAAATTATACTATAAAACGAAAATTGCATAAATCTTCTAATTTTGCACTTTTTCTCTAATTATCTAAAAATGTAAGCTTACATGAAATTATCTAACATTTAGAGTAATATAATAAATTACAAAATAAAATTAACATTCCGTTTCTGCGTTTCCTAGAAATTGAAATACGTATATTCACCATAGTGAAAATATTTTTCATCAGAAGACAATGAATAAAACGCATATTATAAAGTTATAATATTTGTACTAAACATGGGTTTTTCATATATTATTATTTCTCCAAGGTGACAAGATAAGATGTACCTAAATGAAGGATAAATAATATTAAATACATTTACATTTATTAATGCAGTAAACGACATCATTTCCTGCCTAGAGTAAAGTCTACATTTCCGATTTATATAATATAGTCCAATTAACTAAGCCTTTAAATCGAAATTCTGTCAACTTGGCTGAATTTTTGATATGAGTTAGTTTAAGGTATATTATAACAATAAGTGAGAGTAATTTTTTGTTCAACCCCCGGCCAAGGGTGGAAAAAGATAAAACAAAGGGCTTTTTCAAGATAACTCAAAAAGGNCTATTCATTAAATTTAAATAAATATTTTGATAATAATATTGAATAATTTTATTTGAATTACTAAAAACCCTCTTAACCCGGTTATGATGCTTAAAGTAGCCTCATGTTTTGAAATGCTGTTTTTATATTGTTTACTTATAAGAGAAATGGACCGAGAAATTGAAGCGGCATAACAAAGACGGATTGTCGGGAATTAAATTTTAGCTACCTGCTACAATTTAGTACAGTCCGATCACACAAAGTTTTTTTAATAGTACACCTCATCCTATACCGATAATACATAATATAAAAATATTGAATATAAGCACCAGTACTACATTTATTTACGATCATACATAATGAGCTTTTATTACTCTCTTTCATTTCTAAACAGACTATAGGGAACATTTAAAACCAAACGACAGCAGGATGGCATTTAACAATTCTTAGGTCAGTTCTATCCTTCCGCTTTGTCCGCTTATCGGGATCTCGAGCTAACGACTCCTAACGTGAAACTAATACGTGACTCGTCACTCATTTATCCGTGAAAGCCGGACCGCTTCTCCAAAAGTGTAAAGAGGAAGAAGGCAATAACAATAATTCCCAGTCGGCTGTGACCGACAGTCACGGCTGTCCTTCCCAGAAACGCCACTTTATTTGCAAGAAGTTACCCTGAGGTCATCAATCAGCCGATTTCGTGGAAACGTTGAATTTTAATGTTCTCATTATTAGATAAATTGCAATGTAATGAATATTGATCAGTCAGGTGCGTGTGCCATAAAAATAAAACGTCACACTTCGTAATTCCTGTAATTAAAGAGAATGGATAGTGATTTATTAGACGCCGAATGCCTCGGAGGATATAAAGTGACGTTCTCTGGTGGAAAAATTCGGTTTGCTCTACTGGTTAGATAATTTTATTATAAACTTGTTTTAAATCGGTTATGTCAAAATCAATTAATATAAATCATAGATATCTAATCCTGCGTCTATTGCTATCAAATATCTGAGGTATTTGTTTATCATTAACGTTACCATACTGTTCAGTGAATCGAAAATAAATAAAAAGTGAAAAGGACTTTTTAAAATCTAACTATAAATCTAAAGTTTGCCCGCCCACTAGTGTCCGACCGAACTTTCGATTTTGGTTTCGGTTTCGGCCTAGTTTCGGCAAAAAAAAACGGGTTTCGGTTTAGTTTCGGTTTCGACTGCCATCCAGCCGAAACTACGGCCGAAACCGAAACTGAATTCGAGAGATTTCGCGCTGCGATCGGACATGCTCGATGCACTGAACTGCGAGCGACGAAGAGTCATTTTGCCGCGTCCACGCTCATAGTCGTGTCATAATAAACTTGTTTTGTTTGTTTTATAATATTAGATTGTTTAATTATGAATACTGATAATTATCACTCCATTAAAATTATTAATAGTTGTAGCTCAATGAAGCTCTTAACAGTTTTTTGTAGTTTGAGAGAAAACCCTTTATTTTCATAAGTATTATTTGCATTAAAAATATCTAGTTGTTGTACTTAGTAGGTAGGTACTTTTTAATTTTAATTTTATTGTAGTTGATNTAAAATATTTACTCTCTTTCCTTATAAGATTGTATGTACACAAATTGGAGCCGTTCCTGAAAAATCGGACGAATATCCGGTGCAGCGGAATTATTAGACTTGAAGCGTTGGCCGCTAGAACAGCACCTGCCAGGGTCTAGTTTCGTGACTCACGCTGGGCGATATTTTTTGTACAAAATCCCGTCCTTAAACTAACATATCAAAAATTCAGCCAAGTTGGCAAAATTTCGATTTAAAGGCTTAGTTAATTGGACTAATAATGACAATTGGAAAATACTAAAAAAATTCTTCTAATTCGACCTTAAATTAATGTCCAAGTCCGCTTTTTGTTAAGCTTTGAGGAAAAACATAAAGATACACGACTTTCGAAATTTTATATTGACATTGGCGCATCCGGCAAATTATAGAAACAATTAATTTTACTTGAAAATGTATGTTTTATTGCATTTATTCTAAAAAAAATTTAAAATTTTCAGGCCCTACCATTGATTGCAAATTTACCGTGTTATCTATCCATTTTCTTCGATTCAAAACGCGTCACTGATCGTGGAAAATGTTACACAAAATCTTAAACATTTTTTAATAGTTTTGAGGTCAATTGGCTGTGCTCCGTATACCCAAAAACTACCTAGAACCTATGCTATGCCACCTTCAACGTAAAATGTTCGGTAAAATATCTAACTGTCACTACATAAATTGATCACGTTTCCATTAAAACTTACGTAGCCACTAGGTAATTGTGAGAACAGAAATATGAAAAATAATTATTAATTCTATGAAATGAAATCAAGTAAATAAGCAACCGAAGCATACAAATTCCGGAAATGAAGGATTCAGCGATGATTAAAGAAATAAAGCAATGACTAGAGTAATTAGGAATAAAAACTGTAAGGTAAGGTTCTGAGAAAATATAAAATCTAAATAACATTTCCGAAATGAATTTAATAGAAAATATTCCATAAACATGGAAATGCTTTGTAACGGTTGTCCGTCATTAAATTACATACATTAATTGTTTAAAAATTATAAATATGAATTTTAAAAATAGCTATGTAACATTTACTTAAACATCTCTACATACATTTAACGGAGACTGATTAAACTAATAACCTAACTAATTAAAAGCAAACATTTCCTGAACATTATCAAAAAAACAAATATCTCATTGCCTATATCAACCCTACTTTGTAATAGTGCTCATAAGAGGATGAAGGTGTTATAAAAACACATTTTAAGGGATATTTTTTCTCAATTGAGAATTTAAAGATTTGTTTCATAAATTTAACAGAGGAAAATATATCCGCATTTTGATCAAAAATAGATTCTTATTATTTTTTCGTTTCCCATCGAATATTCGGTAGGCATTATAAATGTAATATTAAACAATTATTTATTTACTTAAAATTAATTATGAATTGTAAACGTAGTGGCAGTAGTTTCATAAACAAGCTCTTTCACATGTTCCCAGAGGCAGAAATCTATGGGTGTTATATCTGGGGAACGAGGCGGTCACGCAATTGGACTACCTCTTCCAATCCAGAGGTTTCCAAAAATTTCGTCCAGACATAGTCGACCTGGAGCCATAAAATGCGCCAGTGCTTGGTCATGTTGGAATCATTGCAGTCGGTTCTTGAACTCAAGTAAAATGAAATGGGTAATAGTACTCATGGAGTGTCCTTAAAACAGATGCAGGTGATATGCCGATCTCGTAAACGATGGTTCTTGTACTCGACTTCCGGACGTCGTCGATGCCTTTGTCTGCCGTTATTGCCATTATGTAATTTTAAACTTTCCCGATCATGTAGTCGCCTAACAATTTTTCCAAAATTTTTGTGTCAGGAACCCTTAAAGGAAACTTATCTAAATACAATATTTTCGTAGCATTCGAATTTTACCTGTTTGTCTGTTCCCCACAACAAAGCAGCATATCATTAAGTTCAATGACGTTCGGCATTTTTACATGCACATTTACATCGTGAATTTATAATAATCGATACTAATTTACTAATTATGATTAAGATATATTGTTTGACAATATACCGTTTACCTTTGACGCTTCTATCTTCCATGTCGCCGCTATGTTGATTAGTAAAATTCTAATTTCCGAGCACATTTAAATTAGAAATCTCAACGGAGAACCAATTTTTTTCTTTGATTAAATCCAAGGGCTTGCAAGTAAGTCCGGTCCTGTAATTCATGTGCAACATAATGATACCTAGGAATGTGTATTCGATTGAAAATAGTTGTCCAAAGACATCACTAAAAAAATGTGTGTTAAATTAAATATAGGTATACTTTGTCCTTTAAATTAAATTAGGTCAAATTTCTGGCATTTTTAGGTACTGAAATCTTGAAAAGTAAAACGTGTAGAACAAAAGTAAGCACAAAAATAAAATCCTTGGTGTTCTGTTTATTCATAGTTACTATTTAAATTTACTCAAATAAAATAATAACTCAAAAAAGCGTTTGTAAAACATGCGTTTGCTGTTATCCTAACCCCACATTTTAAGAATTATTTTCACATACTTATAAATAAAAGTAAACCATTTTATATGTGGGACTAGGTAAGTTTGTGTTTTAAGAATATTTACATGTGGAGTTGTATATAAAAAAGTTAGTATTTTCGCAGATTTCAGTACCTAAAACCTTGATGGTTTAATCGTTTTTGCACTTGTATAATTATTTTACTGCGGCGTCTTTGAAAATACCCAGGTGGCATGCCATAACATCCCTAATATTTGATAAGCTATAGATTATTCAGTTATTAAATGTTTGAAATATTATTTCTTTGTGGAAAACACTATTTAAAGAATTGGCGCCCTTAATTTAAACCTGTTATACCAAGTTTTTCATTGTACCTACGTAGGTATACTATTATTTTAAGAAACCTATTTAATTGATTGGTTTAAATCATATTCTGTATTATTTATATTCAGGTATAATTCAGAAAAAAAATATTCTAGAGAATATGTGTTATCCACAACATTAATATTCTTAAATTTATTTAATGTTCCTTCACTTAAGTATGTCGTAGAGTAGTTTCAATATCTCATGAGCCGCGAAATGCGCGTTGTGAAAACATTGACTCGGAATTATACCACGTACATTACAACCAGAAAAGAACTAAGGCTCTCGGGCATCAATAAAATCAACTGGCGAACGTTCGTTATAGGTATATATTTTTATTGCTTAAATTAAAATAATAAAGAATAGGGCATTTTATTACGATATTTGTAATCGGATCAAAGGCTTGTTTACGCTACGAGAGCTCGAGACAGACTGTGAATAATAGATGTAATGTTTTTAGGACGTAGAATAATTTAGGCGACGGTCGGAATTATGTTTCTGCGCATATGAAGGTCAAAGCTCATAAGATTTTGAAACAACTCTAACCTGTCTTGAAAATATATTTAAGTATGTAAAAAATACATTCTTTTTAAAAACATTATAAAATAAGAATGTTTTTTCTTTCTTTCTATGTAGTTTTCCTGTTTCTTACATGTCTTATTTGCATGATGTAATTTTACTTTAGGTACCTACTGTGACGTTAGAATAACCAATGATCTAGTGAGTAATTAAACATAAATTTATGAGTGTATATCTCGGAAATGCAAAGATAGATTTTTATGTATTTATTTGAGATCACAAGAAAATTTCCTAAAACTTTGGTTGTCACCATTTTTTTCTAGCTAGAAAGGCAAAAAGGTAAGGGGGTTAGAATAGGGATATGTCAATATCTCTCTACATACAACTTCAGCTTACTATTATTAGGTATAGGTGTTTACATTAACATTATTTCAGTGTGCCTGTATAGGCCAGGAAAAAGAGCTGGGAAATGACCATTTCTCGACGTTTTGTTTCGGCAACCTGAATTTATCTCTATAGATGCTAAATATTATGTACAATAACATATTAGTTTCCATAGTCATAAAAATGCGGGGAAGATTGTTTACAGGGTTGTTAATTGTATAATTTTTACGTAAATTCACGTTTTTTTCTTATAACTTTTTTCCGTTCATTTCCACGAGAAAACAATAAAGCACTTTTTTTTCACCTTCAAAAGACCTACAAAACTAGTCCTCGAGTGTCAAAAAATATTGATTAGATCAAAAGCTATAAACAGAAGAAGTTTATGACTTTTGAATTAAACATTTATAAACTGCGTTATTATTACCAGAACGTTTTGGCATCGCATCTTCTCATTCCTTATCACTGTCTAATTACTCACACGAAATCTGGAATCGGTAAGTTGAATAATTTACAAGTTATGACCTTATAAACAAATTAATTAATTATTAGACTGGACGATCCCAAGCATCTTCCACAAACGCACTGTTTTTTTTTTCATGGTAGATTTCATAATAATACATTGAAATATATAATTTTTTATTTTTTAGCCTTCTTCTTCTTCTTCTTCTAGTGGTTGGTCCTAATAAGTCCCATAGCACTGCGGCCTTTTAGCCTTAATTGCATAATGAAATATACGACGCACGCGCGTGATATCGTTATATATTATTACATATTCGGAAAGCTTATGAAAAGAGCTTTAAGTTAAAAGAAAAATTATCAAGATTCGTTGAAAAACAACGGAGTTACAGACTGTCAATGTTGACGGCCTATTGATAAACAAATTAGGTTGGTAGCAGCAAAAAAAATACTGTCATAAGCGGCAACCCGAGTACTTTCCCAGATAAAAATATTTTATTTGTGGAAGTATGTTAAGTGCATAAGAAATATTGTCAAAAGTCAGTGGGTCGCTTGATTTTTCGACGAGCCGTGGCGCGGCGGAAGGGTGGGGGAAGCAAACGACAGCGAGTCCGAAGAAAATGACGATAATATTCATAGTCCTGCCGTTAAAAAAGCGAAATCCGCTTGAAAATAATATATTTCATTTAAAAAATAAAATGATAGATTTTAATGTATTATTGTGAAATCTACCATGAAAAAAATCAGTGCGATTGTGGAAAATGTTCGGGATCGTCCAGACTAATAATTAGTTAATTTGTTTATAAGGCCATAACTTGTAAACTATTAAACCTACCGATTCCAGATTTCGTGTGAGTTATTAGACAGTGATAAGGAATCAGAGGATGCGATGCCAAATCGTTCTGGTAATAATAACGCAGTTTATAAATTCAAAAGTCATAAATAAACTTCTGTTTATAACTTTTGATCTAATCAATATTTTTTACGCTCGAGGGTTAGTTTTGTAGGTTTTTTGAAGACGAAAAAAAAAGTACTTTACTGTTTTCTCGTGGAAATGAACTGAAAAAAGGTATAAGCGAAAAACGTGAATTTACGTAAAAATTATACAATAACCAACCCTGTAAACAATCTTCCTCCCATTTTTATGATTGTGGAAACTAATATGTTATTGTACATAATATTTCGCATCTATAGTGATAAATTCAGCTTGCCGAAACAAAAAGTCGCGCCCAACTCTATATTTCCTGGCCTATGTAGGTTTATTATAAGCGATAAGCCAATACAATTGGCTGTTGTTGGCACTGGCACCTAACTCTTTTGTATTTTTGTATTTATGTAAAACTTTATGAATTTCACCTAAGTAAACGATTTTATTTTAAATAAGAAAGAGCTATATATGAAAATTTAGAGACATATTTCTGCAAAGATTGAATTTTGGAGGCGATATATTCTTATCAAAACACCTATAGTCTGTTTGGAAATGAAAGAGAGTAATAAAACCCCGAGATAAGAATCGGCCATGGGCGTGGTAATATTTCGTTTCAGGTAATTATCGGGTAACACTAACGCTAACAGGTGTACATTAGCATATTTTACTGGATACATCATAGGGCAGGAGCCAGTGTATTGTGACAGATCAATCCAGTCTTACAGCTGAATATACGAAGATGTGCTAGTGCAGTAGAGTAAAATTCGACTTGTGTTTAGTGACTATTGTGCCAGTGGATATAATATTGTTTGGGTAAAATGTCGAGCTTATCAGATTACGTACCTGCTAAACGCGTGAAAAGATGTGCGCTGTCTCAGAATGAGAAGATTATTATATTAAATGTATTTAATGCATTGAAACACCAAAATCCTACCAACAGTGTTGACGACATCGTGGAAAAGTGTTCCAAAATGACAGGGATTGGAAAATCGACTATCTACA